>NC_056737.1:560868430-560955509 GCF_019279795.1 Protopterus annectens | reverse complement strand
AAAGGTTGCTTGGGTGCAGGGGTATACATGGGTGTGACTGACATGTACAATGAGGCTATTGTGTAGTACATCCGAATGCATGGGTTCTGCTTCTGGATATTGCACTTCATCATACACCATCCAGTGTATGCAACAGAGACGTTGCTGGGTCTGGGATATGTTGCTATGCACATGTTTGCTTGTGTTTGAGGTATCTTGCTTCCTTACTGTTGTTATGTCAGCACAGCTACCCGGCTATGTACTGTCACTACTGCTTGTGACCATTATGGTTGGCACCTTTCCAATGCCCATAGTGGGGCAAGTTATGTGGACACTTCGGAATTTGCAGGACTACACATACCCAGGGCTAGTGCAGTTGACAGAACTTCACTTGTTTGCCATACTATGAGCTTATTCTGTAAGCGTTTGGGTTCCTTATTTCTTTTCTTATGCCATGTCTGTGTTCCATATCGTAATGTATATGTTTTATGCTACTATTTACATATATATTGCGGGAATTTGCGTGGCAGGGATCGGGGTCATTTTCCATTTTACGATTGTTGCAGGGACACGACTGTCCAATCAGGGACTGTCCATGGCACATTGGGACAGCAGGTAACCCTGGTGACCATGCCCATGTCGCTGCTGGGGTTTCCACCTTTCCATTTTCCGATCTGGGATATTTCCGGGACTCACATCTGACTTTACAGGCCGACACATACAAACGGTCACTATATAGCATAGAAATTCACTTGTTTGCCTAAATAATTTGCTTATTATTGTGGCAATTTCCTTGCTTATTCTGTTTATTGTGTCATTTAGGTATTTCTGTTACAGAAATAACCAATTCATGCTACCATTACATTACATACGGGATATCATTGTGTCCTACAATCGTAGCACATCAGCCATTTCTAATACGTTTTTTCGGGACACAACTGTCCATGGAGAGACTGCCCCAACCAAAGTGGGACAGGTGGTGACCTTAGTCGCTGCTCCTATGTCGGTGCGGCGCGCTGAAATGCGGCTGTACACCTTCTCTGAGTGTAAACACTGACAGTGCATTGCGGGACTAAGGCGGTCTTATCGTATCCTTTGCTCCTTGGACGGGTACACTTATGCCTTCGTGGCTTCTATTTGCTTCTCCGTTAATTTGGAACCGGGACTATGTTGCATACTGTACGTGCGTTTCATTCTGCACGGGACCTGGCTGCTGCCATTACTATTGTGGGCGGACCGTGGCTGTCAGCACATTAGGTTGCTCACCTCATGCCGGCTTAGACACGCCTCCAGACGCATCCTACCTGGGCTCGCTCACGTACACTACGCACGTGTCTGTGATTCCGGTGCACTCTCATTAATATGTATATGGCGCTACTGTGCCGGATATTCCATGCACCGCCGGCGCAGGCCTTACGCCGGCCTTGCGCCGAGCTTCATGAATCCCGGGGATTATTTTTTTTTGACTCAACTGAGTGCATTCTTCTGAGATGTCAGAGTAGGTATTATTGCTGGGTTTGTGGAAGTCTGTATATAAAAATAACCCTGCCAAGCTGTTAAAGTTATTAGTCTGTCTGTATAGGCAAGTGTGCCTTTGTGTAAAGCCAACTGGAATACTATGCCATGACCATTTTTATCTCAATCAAACATGGGATGCATATAGAGTCAATAAAGGGGCAATGATTGTTGAGTATGGATTTTTGTGAATTATAATTACAGTAGATTGAATGGCTATTTATAGTTGAAATGTTTTGAAATTGATACTTTTGTCATTATTGGTTCATACATTCTGTTCCACTGCTTAATGGAAAAATGTTCAAAACTACAAATGTAACATGCACTCTGAAAATTGCTGCTGTATTAAACAAGAAATAGAATTTAAAACAATCATGAGGGTGAATCAAAATCACATGCATTTATTTCTGATCTAAAAAGTACATGCCGGTGAGGGGCATGGTCTGAAAACTGTCCAGGGCCCAAGGTACACTGCATCTGCCATTGGTCAGATGCATTTCTAATGAATGTGAGTTTCAAGGGAAGAGAAATTTACTGTTGCTCATGCTAAGTCTATTTTTATTGTGAGACTTTTGCTTTGTTTAGCAAATGGTCACCAATGCTTGTGCTGCAGAAATTTGAAATAAAAGTTTTAAATTAAATTTAAATTTCAGTAATTATTGTAAAAGTAAAGAGGACAATCGTATACATACTGACAGGCTTGAACAGTATCTGTGATAAATGGGAAGACACAGACAAGTAATGGGGCACTGTAATGGTTCTGGGGGTGGAGTGATGGTCTGTTACCCTGCTGAGGTACCCATTTAACCATGAAATGGCTCTGGTCCCAGGGGAAGGTCATAGCTGTTTTCTCTGGCAACAATATATATCTGCACCACACCTGTCTGAGGTGACAATATGTGAACAAATGTTGCTGCTGCAGATTAAATTCCCCTCACAAAGTTTCAAGCTTTTTAAGAGACTGTTGAAAAGAGGGGTCCAATATTCATGTCATCCTACATATCGCTTTGGTCTCCAATACAACCTTTGTTCCAACCCGTCTATTATATACAATTTTTGGATGATGCCAAATAACATCAGTTGGTCCCATCCCCCAAACTAATCCTCCTATTAGTTGTTCATCAAAATAAATGTGTTTAAGTTACTCTAGGAGTAAATTGTTCCTTATTTTTTAATTGTATTCAGATGAGAAGAACTGGCATCTGTGCTTCAGAAAGTTAGCATGTGAGGTTATCTGTGTAAAGTATAGCAACTGTACTAATACTTTTGAGAATTCTATAATGTCTAAGCATTGCATAATCAGAAAGGATGGCAGAACAATTTGTGGCTAATTATTTCAGTCACATCTCAGGGACAGCTAAAATGTAGGTCAGCTCTACATGGTGTCACATCCTGCCTTATGCAGTGCACACTAATGTAGGTAATTTTCAGGCATTTTACATTTCTCAATAATATTTTACCTATGGTATACTAACTGTTGTGTTATGTGATCATAGGTAGGATGTAGTGCTGAGATTTAGAACCAATTTTTGCACCGTGATGCATCCTGATTGCTGAATCTGTATAATAAGTGACCATTCAATGCATGGGAGTGATCCAAAAATACACTGGGCATTAGTGTGGAAACCTTAGAAATGTCAAGTCCTGCGTAATATGCAAACAGTGGTATGATGATATGGTAATCAGCAACAATATTAAAATTAATGCAAATGCAGATGCATATATGAGTAAGCAATATGATGAAGTGATGTATATTCTGTACCAAGAGACTCTTAATAAAGAGTTGCTGATTGCAGTTAAAATGTGGATTTACAGGAGAGTGACCACAAAAATATTCATGAAGTAGCCACTAAACTTGTAAATCTGTACATAAAAAGGCTTTATTCACTGCCAATGTTCACAGTGTCACACATCATCTCCCTCAGTGATGGTGTTTCATCCTTCTACGCTTAACATATCATGTCATCCACAACTCTAAAATTGTAGATTGCTACTGTGTGGACACAGGGACCATACAAGAACTGGTTGGCATGCATTGTCCTCATTTACAAGCCCACGGAATGCATGGTGGCTTTGAGAATACTAGTTTTAGGGACCTATCAGTGATCAACACATGCACAGCAGGTATACCCTGGGTATCTCTCTCAAGGATAATCCACCTGTTCTTCATTGCCATGTTACAGCATGTTGGGGAGTCATAAGTAGTTTACATGTACCACAGTGGAGAAGCCCAAACCATGCAGGCTGTTATGACGCAGCCTATTTTCTTGAGGTACTGGAGACCATAGGCAGCACCCATCTGGAGAGTAGTGAAGGAAGAACATGAAATGTGCTTTTTCCACTCTGGCAATTCTCAAGTGGTCTGTAGTGCACATAGTGCAATATATAATATGTCTACCAGCTCCCAGGTGCTACCTACAGTTCCTCAGATGGAACACGTGCAATTTCAGTAAGCAGTTTGTACAGGACAATTTTTACCCAGGAGCAATATACTGGTGATGCTGGATATCTGTGTAGCCATAGTTAATGATAACTATCAAAAAATCTCCTTAGAACATGTCAGAGAATGGCTACAGCTATGCCTTGTCACAGATCCATGTCACTGATGAATCTGTGTTTGACGGGTCTATGTTTATTTCCCAAAAAGCCAAAATTCTGATGACCACAAGACCGAGACCAAAATCACAAAACCCAGAATCATGAATGAGGTAAGTATTCTCAGGACAAGTGAATACTTGCTCAAAACAACAGTAAATAGTAGCGCACCACCTAAAACCCACCTAGGTGGGAGGCTACGCCTCCAACACCCCTGATGTGGGAGACTGAACCCCCCAACTATATAAGCACCTTCTAGACACCTACAAATCCAACAAAACTTATGGTAAACTCCTCTATAAGCACTCTGTGTCCCTTGTGTGGGATAGGCTACCACCTCACATTCATAGCATCACTAGTTCCAGCTGCTTTAAAACTGAAGGTAAGCACTACTTTCTGAACTCAAAAGCCTGCCCTTGCCTAAATCCTCCATAATCTGCATTTTCCTTTTTTTCTTTTCACTACCTGCCTGCATCTAATAATTTAATGACTAATCTGCACACTAGACAATATTACATTATGCTACTTGGGTAAGATATGTCATAATCATAAAATACTTAAATGTACCAGTTGTATTTACTTCATTTTGTTTTATTTTTATTACAGTTATTTGTTTCACCTGATTACTGCATATGTACTTTTTGCTTTTGTTTTATTGATGCACTGTTTTTCTTGGGTTTTGTATATTACCTACTATGTCATCTTTTTATGTTTGTATTGCTGGACCTTTTCTCCTCAGGTCTCCACTGAAAATGGGCTATTGGTTCAGATGGACTAACCCAGTTAACAAATGTCAAATAAATAAATATGCCAACTCCAGGATTTCACTACAGTGGAGGAAAGGCATAATCCCACATTGGACAAGTTTTCATTTGCCCTGAGAATACTTATGTGATTTGTGATTCCATGTTTCCTTATTTTCTTCTCGATCTTGTGGTTGTCAGTATTTTGTCTTTTCGGAAAATAAAAGTAGACCCATGCTTGACCTGCTGAAGACCTGTCTGGATTATGCAGTATGACACTAGTATATACCAGCAAAGTATTTTCAGTATGTGCAGTTTCATAGAAGGTCATTCTATGTATGCAGTTATAACAGCCCAGACAGATTCAGGAAGAAGACATCACATACAGTGGAGGAGGTCCCTGATGCAGATCCTGTACAGGAGCCAGCTGAAAGGGAGTACTAAGCCAGAAGGAGGCATGACACTGGGTAACAGGCAGTGTCTGGTCTATATCTATGGGCTGAAGCAAAGTATTATACAGAGTAGTAAAAATGATGCATTCAAACCTTCACTCAGGCTGTGCCAAAGAATAGACTGGCTGCACTTTGCATCAGACAAAGGAAACCCAGGTAACAAAGTACACAGGTCAGAGCATGGTTATCATATACACTGCTGTGAGTTTTGAAGTGCCACAGTGTCAAATGTTAAATGTCATCAGTGGGCAATTATGTGTCCATGGCTGAATGTTTGAGCAATCCCTTTTGGTGTGTGTGTGTGTGTGTGTGTGTGTGTGTGTGTGTGTGTGTGTGTGTGTGTGTGTGTGTGTGTGTATGTGTGAATGTGACCTGTTGATGGGTTGCGAGACTGCGGTAGACTGGCTAGGGAGTGGGGCTGCTGTGTCCATTGTTGTTTGAAAACACAAAAGTGGGCAGTGAAGAAGTCTATTTAGTATTTGCTGGGACACATTTCCAGCAGATGCTGCATTTCTGTGCTGAGATCTGGTGAACAGGTTCAGGACACCAAGATATATACACAGATGATAAACATGTCCCTGTCCATGTAAGTGCCCCCTCCTGGAAAGGTCAATGGCATGATCTATACCATGGTGAGAGGACAGAATAGTCTGTTACATCAATCATTGACCCATGCCATGACTGGACTAGATGGTTTAGTGTCAGTCTTGACACTATATATGCCTGACTGTGGCTTCTTCTTCAATGGCAGATCTCCCCTTTGGAGACAGGGGTGAACTTGCCATGGGAAGTACATAACACATGATGTTTGGCTGTGCAGGGGCATCTACTGTATACAAACTTTCTGTGCCACATGTCAATGATGTTGTATATGTAGCTCACAATCTCCCTAAGGTCATCATGCAGACCATGTGGTACTCCTACCAGCTCATCATTGCCTGTGGTGCCATCTAACTACCCTTGTATTATAGCCCTGCAAAAATTGTGCCATAGATACACTTAACTCAGCTGGTGGATGGTACCCATGTCTTTCTCAATCACCAGCATCTTCTCCTTGCTGTCCATAGTTCACTGTAAACAATGGGGAGTAAGCTACAGGTGAATGTATCTCCCACTGGGAAGATCTTTCTGCATCTTCCTTTGCTTGTGCTTTTTCCTATATTTGTGGAGTGAGTAGGAAAAGCATAGAACCTATGACAATGGAATGAAGTGGGGATGTAAGCATCATGTTGTTTGTAGCTAACACTAACACCATATCCCTTGACCATGCTAAGGATGTGGTTGTCATCATCATTAGACTCGGGCAGTTTTGCAACATCAAACAGCAGTATTTCTATGGGGGAGGACCAAATAGCATAGAACCTGTGACAACACCAAAATAAATCATCCAAACTAAAGAAGATGCTTCCTTAATACCTATAGCCTAGTGAATGAAATAGTACTAGTTAATATAGTGGTACAAGAAATGAATAGGCAACAAATCTTATGCTAATGGCATCTGCACCTTGAAATCCTGATGTTACTGTAAACAGAAGATTTTACAGCTGTAAGTTCTACTAGACCAGACATTTGCCTACTATGGCAGATACTTACCTATGTTAAAAAATATCCACCTGGGGTAAAAACAACAGATATTCTCAACGGTTAGTTTAGCTCTATATTGATATATATACAGGACTCAAACATGGATTATGTAAATATTCAGTCTCCTATGTAGAAATGCCAGGAACTCCTTAGTCTTACCTCCCATTGCTCTGTGCTCCTGTGCTAGTGGGTTGTGCCATCTTTTGCAACACTTATCATGTCAGTTGCTCAAAGTCTCACTGGATCATAATTCTTATTCTTGTAACTGACAATAGTCCTAATGACATCCCATGAGGCATGTTCATGAAATTACTGGTCAGATTTATCATTCCCGATCAACTACCAATCATGGAGATGAAGGATATGTAGCAAGAAGTCATTCTCTGCTTAGCAGAATCTGCTTTCCTAATGTTTACTACATTGTGTCACTCTTATTTGAAATGGAAATACAGAACATATGCGAGATTTTTAAATATCTTATTTAACATATGCCTACACAAATCTGAAATCCAGGGTGCCACTGTGGCAAGAACTATGTGGCCTTGATATCTATCTGTCTGTCTGTCTATCTATCTGTGTATCTATCCATCTATCTCTTTATCTTTCTACCTATCTATCTACAGCTAGATAGATAGTGAGAGAGAGATTTATGTTTGGAAAGTCTCATATATATGGAATATACATGGGTATATCTTTAGAAAGTCTCATATATATGGGGTATACATGGGTATGTGTGTTCTCTTATATCTTGAGAAACCAAAATCCAACACAAGAATACACAAGACAGTAGTAAAATTCACATTGTTGCAATAAGAAGAATCAGACCCATGGATCTGCGCCGACAGCAAAAAAAAAAAAAAAAAAAAAAAAAAAAAAATATATATATATATATATATATATATACACACACATACGTACAACGTACATACATATATACTGTGTGTGTGTGTGTGTGTGTGTGTGTTTGTGTATGTGTGCATATATCTATCTATATATATATATATATATATATATATATATATATATATATATACATAAATATTTCACCAACATATCAGCCAATCAAAACTAAACAAAGGAAAAACATCATTGAATCAACCAGTCACATATTATAACTGATAGTAACAATGTAACATTCTACCTGCCATAAAATTTAAAGTGATATTTCTCAGACACTCTTACATCATATCATATGCATTCACAAACTATCCTAAAATAGATAAATGTCATATATTAGATATAAGAAATATCACAAGTTCTCACTAAAATGAGGCTTAAACAGTATTGATGATGGTAATACTTCACGAGAATAGTATATATGCACAATCAGCTTAATTAAAACCATAACGTCATATAGATGTATATTATAATATACATAAATATTAAACATAACACGAATATACTATCCGTTGCTGAATACAGCTTTTATATATATATTTTATCCTGTTTCATACTTAGATATAGCCATTAACAAATATTCATATAACTTTAGTACAATACTGATCTGAAAGGAATAAACATTTATATTCATATACTTACATTCCTAGTATTTTAGCGCAATAGGAAACTGTAGAAGGTTTTACTCTTATTTTGCCTCCTTAGAAATAGACAGAGATGTTGAGCTGGTTTTGACAGTCTCTTTAGTCTATATAGCTATATGATTTACCTTATTGTAGTTTTCAGACATAGGATTATATCTAGCTTTATAAAGTGACATTTAAAAGAACTGCTTAAGCTGACACTTCTTAAGTGTCTATACATAAGGGAATTCTAGCTATATATATATATATATACGATATATTTCCATGCCCTTCTTTATGTTCTGTTGACACAATGTTTCATCTTTCTATGGAACCCATTCAAGAATTGAGGTTTCTATAAGTGATATCAATAGGAAGATATATATATTTTACACATGTTTTTTATGTTTTGTTCTGTTTTTAACTCTGTTTTATATATAGAATGAGATAGCTTTAAGATTCCTTCAGAAACTGTATTGAAACTCTACTTGAAACAACAGCTTTTTGCATTTAATTTTGTAATTACCACACTAATTGATTAATTAATGTAATTCATCAATTATATGTACTATATAAAGAACTGGTTTAGTTACAATTAAATAGATCTGAAGAAGCGTACAGTTTGTACGTGAAAGCGCTCATCTCTCTTTGTACCTAATAAAGAAGAATATTTGCTGCATAATCGTGGTGGTCCTCAGACTGGTGTTTTTCTACGTCATATAGATGTCATAAAAATCCTAGTAAGAGAAAACAAAATCAGACCAACTCTTATGCTATCTCTTACTAGTCCTATCTTAGCAACCTGTGTGACTTCAATACTGGTTTAAGAGGTACATGTTCATTAAGACCAGATCTTCTGTCCACTATAAAGTTGGTTTTCTATAAACCTTCACATTCAAAAAAATCAATAACAGAGTCAGAGTAACAGAAAATTTAAGAAAACTTTGTAGTATTATGCAAAAATTCTAGGAACTTACTAATTTCAGTCAGTGTACCTTATCCATCTATAATAAGAGATTATTGAGACTGGTTTTGGATCAGAATACTGTGGTCTTTAGGGACATTAAATATTTCCTGCAGGATCTGTATGAGTTTAGAAGGCAGAATGATACCATCAATAATTGATTGTTAGTCACTTTGGATGTGGTCTCATTGTTTACTGTGACTGATAATTATAAGAAATCCATAAACAAAACAGAGAACGAGGCAAAACGAGTGACAGGAATCCAGGTCAAAGCACTTTGTTAAACAATAGTAATACACATAAGCACTTTCACAGTATATCTAGAGAATATTATTGCAGTAGCTGATGGAGATGCAAATAATTCAATGGCAGCAAGGAAGAAGACATTTATCTGACCCGTTACTATGACAACGGCACCTGCCAGTGAATCAGTGCTTGTGGAGCTCTCTCAAACTACTAGAGGGTGCCAGAAATCTATGAATGAAGAAGAACAAGAGTTTCATTTCCATTCTTATCATTTACTAATAGTAGCCGAGACCTGGAACAATAAGCAGAGATCGAGAAGTCGAACACCTTAAATAAAAACAGGACTCAGACTCCAACACAACATACACCTTGAAGAAAATATGGTTGAGCCAGGGGAATCATTAGCATGGAATATTTCTAGCAGACATTTGAGTGCAGAAGAAAAAGCTGTGCTGGAGAAGGGAATCTCTTTCAAACCGGCAAATGCTGCAGAGATAACTTATTATATTACTGACTTAAAATGTTTTTTAAGAACAGTTATGTTGAAAATGATGTATGGTAGCAGTGAGCAAAATATTACATTAGTTAAACCAAGTATGATTACACTTGTGAATCATCCCATTTTAACAGTGTATGACAAAACTGTGCATGGAAGAATTGTACAAAATGTTTTATGCTGTAAATACACAAAAGACTAGTAAAAGATTTATGAATTTAAGTAAGGAGGAAAAGGAAGCATTGACAAATTTACAAAATGATGAAACCATAACTATACATCTGGGCGATAAAGGTGGACCTATTGTTGCTATAGATCATCAATTTATTTTTCAAAAATGAAACAAATGCTTAATAATGATGAAGTTATAGAAAAATTCATCATAAAGATGTCTGTGCAATGATTAATAGAATTTATAACATGTTGAGTGACTGTATAGCTACAAGAACATTAGGGTATGATCTGTATGAATATTTTATAGTTAGTGAACCATCGATACCTGTAATACAGGGAATGTTGAAAATACATAAGGATCCTGGGAACCCACCCCTGAGATCAATGGTCTCAGGGAGGGGATGGTGCACATAACCTATTTCTATATTTTTAGAGAAAAAACTGAGACTGCTTCTAGACAATAATTTAACTTTTTTGAAAGATTCTAAGCAATTCATAGAAGATTTATATGTATTTTTTAAAGGAAGGGTAACTATGGAGAGAGTGAGACTGGTTACATTAGATGTTCAGCCCCTTTTTACAATGATCCCCGATGACAGCGGTATCTTGATACTGTATCAGTATTTGAAGAAATTAGCTTTTTTCAATAACAAAACTGTAGATTTACTAAGCCTCTTGATGGAGATAGTGTTGGATAATAATGTATTCATTTCTGACCATCACATTTATTTACAGAAGGATGGTGTAGCTATGGGCACTTTTTGTGCCAATCGCTATGCCAACATTGTCATGGCAGACTGGGAGGATGATTTTGTGTTGAACAGACCATTCAAACAACACATAGGGTTTTATCGGCAGTTTGTTGATGACCTCTGTGTGATACGTTCGGGCACGTTGGAAGAGTTAGAGTTATTTTATGGTTTTATAAACAACTCTGTACCATTTTTAAGGTTTACAATGAGACATTCAAGTGATAAGATAGATTTCTTGGATGTTAAGGTCATTAGACATACAGATGGAAGATTTTTTACTGAGGTACACAGAAAAGATTGTTACTGGAACAGTTTGCTGCATAGAACAAGTATGCATCCCAACACATTTTTGATAACATAGTAAAAGGGCAAGGCATGAGAGAATCAAGACTGAGCGCAAAGTATGGGGGTTTCAGACATGCGTTACAACAGTTAGGGAATAGACTGGTGGATAGAGGGTATAAAGAAGATAAAGTTTCCGCCATCTTAACACAAGTGCAGGGACTTAGAAACATGGAAGCAAAGCCTTATTTCACATATAAAGTATTAGGTGAGGAAAGGAAAATCAGAGATAGAAATATGAATGTAGTTAAAATGCCAGTATTGTAGGCAAGTAATGTTAGACCTGTGTTAGATATTTATAACAGGTTCTGGCCAATTTTGACAGCAGATCCCAAGATCAAGAGTGTAGTTGGGCCAAAACAGGCATTTTTACATAAGAACATGAAAAATATAAAAATATTGTTATGCTATCCAAGGGAAGCTACTCTACATAGGTCAGGAAACACTTCTTGAAAAAAGAAAACCTTCTTGTTTATAATTGAGGGAACATGTAAGACAGATCATGTTGTATACCTGGCACATTGCCAGGTATGCAAAGTATTCTATATAGGAAAGACCAATAGGAAACTTAAAAATAGAATAAGGGAACATTTGCATGATATTCAACATCATGTAAAAACTAATGTATTGGCTAAATATGTTATGAACAGTGGAGGAATACATAATTTTAAGTTTATGATTGTAGATGAAACTAAGATAGATGATAGAATGGGTGATATCAAAAACAGCACTGAGGTGAATGAGACCAAGTGGATTGTCAGATTAAGAGCAGATTCTGGCAAATGACATAATGATAAGGTCCCTTTAAGACCCATGCTCAAAGCAAGACCTTTGAGGAAATAAGATTTTTTTCTGTGTACCCACATGATCCAATAGAGTTATATAAATATATTAGCCATTGTTTTAAACATATCCATATGTTTTAACATGTTTTTATCATATCCCTAGGTTTTTTTAAGTTTTTATAGGTTCCATAGCTACACATAAATGTACAAGGTTCACAGTGTATTTTTTTGCTATTTTTATTACTGAATGTAAGCTATAGGCTTGTTTGTTGCTTTAATTATTGTCAATTAATGTTTAATTAATGATTTGGAATGTACTGGAGGCTATTATTTAAATGAATGGTACATGGTAGCAGTTGAACGTCTGAGGAAGCAGTAGACATATGCTTATGTGTATTACTATTGTTTAATAAAGTACTTTGACCTGGATTCCTGCCACTTGTTTTACCTCGTTCTCCGTTTTGTTTTTGAATTTCTTATATTTTTGAATGTGGCATGCAGCTGGAGGTCCTGGACATTTCTTGTGGTGATTACTAATTATGATAGTACTGAACTGGTTAAATTGTATCTGATTGAGAACAGTAGGTATGATGACAGACAAATTGATTTGAAAGGTTTATTTATTGCTATAGTCCTTAAAAAATAATGTGTTCATTTTTGATGGGACCTATTATCTACAGAAATCTGCCATAGCTATGGGTTCATCTTGTGCCAGTAGCTATGCCAACATGATTATGGCTCAATGGGAGAATAGGATACTTTGTAGTTCTCAGGTATTTTGTAAATATATTTGATTTTATCGTCATTTTAGAGACAATATATTTTTGTTGTAGGCAGGTACATCCACTGAAATGAATAAGTTCCTAGAATTTTTGCACAATACTACAAGTTTTCTTAAATTTTCTGTTTGTTATGCTGACTCTGTTTTTTATGTTTTTTGGAATGTCGTGAGGGGTCAGTGTTTGAGAATGTCTAGATTGAATGCTAATGATGATGATATTTGAGAAATTTGAGCTGCCTTAAGCAGAATTTTATTAATAGAGTGTATAGTTCCCATGAAATAGAGGATGGTTGTACTTTTAGTGTGACTACTAGACACACCAGATCTAAACCCTATTTTTCTGCATCCAATTTTTCATCAGGGTCTCAGGTTTCTTATAGTAGACATGGTGACATGATACCTATGTATTACAGTAGTAATACTAAAGCTATAATGAACATTTTTAGCAAACATTGGCCAAATGTGTTAGTTGATGAAGGGATTAGAAGTGTTACTTGCTTAAAGCCTAGCTTCTGTTATAAAAACAGAAAATCACTAAAGAGACTACTCTGCTACCCATCAGGTAGTGTATTTAGGGGGTCTGAATTGTCTCTGTCTGGTATGGTACCATCTGGTAACTCTAGCTATTGTCAGTATAATGACACTTCTGTTTTATCCATCCAGACACTGGGGTTAGGCATTCCTTTAAGGTTTATGTCAATTGTTCTACTCAGGATCTTGTGTGTTTAGTGTATTTTTTAGCTTGCCATTATTTTTATGTTGGAAAAACCAACAGGAGTTTTAATATGAGGATTTGTTATAGTATTAGGAAAGGGAACAGTAATAATGACCTCACCAAACATATGGGTAAAGAGGGCGATCTGTATGAGTTTTGATTTCTGATCATTGACCATTTGTTTTATGATGGGTGCATGGGAGATTTTAGCAATGTTACGGAGAAATCTAAACTGAAATGGATAATGACATTTAGAGCAGACAGAGGATCTGGTCTTAATGAACATGTACCTCTTAAACCAGTATTGATGAAATATAAGTTGCTAAAATAGCACTAGTAAGAGATAGCATAAGAGCTGGTCTGACTATGTTTTTGGTTACTAGGATTTTTATGACATCTGTATGATGTTATGATTTAAATAGGTTGATTGTGCATATATACTATTCTCACGAAGTAGTACCGTCATCAGCACTGTTTAAACCACATTTTAATGACATCTTGTGATATTTTTATATCTTATATATATGATATTTATCTATTTTAGGATAGTTTGTGAATGTATATGACATAATGCAAGGGTGTCTCAGACATCAGTAAAAATGTTATGGCGGGTAGAATGTTATATTGTTACTATCAGTTATAATATGTAATTGGTTGATTCATTGATGTTTTTTTTCCTTTGTTTAGTTTTGATTGGCTGATGCTTTTGTGAAGTATTTTAATATATATATATATATATATATATATATATATATATATATATATAGAGTAGCATTGCAGTGGTACGGCAGTAGCATTGTTACCACACAGCAAGATGTTCTCCCGTTCGATTCTCGGCTTGGCTTGGGAGTGCCTTCTGTGTGGAGTCTGCATGTTGTCCCCGCGGTTGGGTAGCGTTCGAAAGACATGCATGCGTAAATGGGCGTGCCTTCTTTGAAGGTTGTGCGTCGAGCTGGCATCTCGGTGTTTCGTAAAAAAAAAATCTACTGCCAATCATTAGTGGACCGGAGTTCCGCTGTGGTGACCCCTTATCAGGAAAAAGCCGAAAGACAAACAAATATATATATATATATATATATATATGTATACACACACACACACACACACACACACACACACACACACACACACACACACACACACACACACACACAGGGATTCATCAAGCTCCATGCAAGAATAGTGTTATTCTTGCACAAAATGTTCCGTGGCAGGCTAGGATAGCAGTATGTACTGCATATTCATGAGGGTGCACTGCTGACTACACTAGATGACCATTAAAGAAGAAGTGCAGTGCTCACAGAGTACACATGCCCAGCCATACAGCAATTCCAATGAAGCTAACATTTCCACGGTACATATAAGCACAGCCCCCCACAACATAGCACTTAACTGTCCTGAATTTTGTAGACTGTCAAGATTGTTCCTAATGTTCTTGGCCTTACACTCATCAAATGTCCTCTAACACAAATTGATACATACTAGCAGCTTTCTCAGTTTATAATAGTAATGTTATACATTTATTTTTTTTTTTCTTTACATGCAGGCATTCACAGTTAGAGCCCCAATGCAGTCGAATCATTTTTATTTGTGAAAACAGCACTAAAAGTATATTTTGTTATCAATAGGAAGTGAATAATATATATCTGTAAACCGGTGTAGTGTAGCCAGTCCAAATGTGAGGTGTCAGTGTAGTACAGATGTGAAACCCCCATAAAAATGCAAGTGTCACATACAGTATAGCTACAAAAGAATGTAATGTAATGAAACCACATAGGGGGATGTTATGGAAGCTAAACAGATATATCATAATATATCATTTATGAGGAATCAACCCCACAATGCTTATAGTCTGTAAAAGGAAAGCTGAGCAATGGTAATTTGTGCTCAGCTATGCTTAGCTGGTTTAAGCATTGTTTAAATGAAAATGCTAAGCATGAATTAGTGTAGCAAAGCAGATTTGCACACAGGTAAGCAGCGCTTAGCATCTACCCCTTTAAGCAATGCTTCTCTGTGCTTACCGGGTTTGCCCATTGATTAGCTTAGCTCAGCATATTCAAAACTGTCCAATCACTGCATAGGGTGGGAAATCAGCCCATTTTAAACCTTGCAGGTGGGAATACAGCTAGTAACCAGTTGAGTCTCTCCACTGTAGGCACTATGGCCGGTGTTGGTGAAGGTGTACATTTTCGGGCACAGTGCTGGGGTATTCAGGAGTCCAGGGTCATGGTTGGACTCCTTGTAGAAAGCCATGACATGGGACAGCTGCAGGACCAGTACCAGGGCTCCCAATACAAAGCTGAGGCATGGGATTGTCTCGCCCATGATCTCACCAGTGCCACTGGCATCCCTTGGACTGGTGAGCACATCCATCACCACTTTGCCAACTTGAAGCGGAGGAAGAGGGAGCTCTCAGATCAGTGGGTCCAAGTTGCCCAGGTGAGGAATGCTCCAGGCATGTGTAAATATCAATCACAATAAGTTTTTTCCAAAGTCCAGCCTCTGCATGTGATGGATAGGTATGCATAAATGTTTTTTCTTATCTCCTGTACAACTGCAGATGAGAGGGCTGCAAACTTGGACACCAACACCAGCAGGCTGCTAAGGCTGCATTGCGAGGCTGGTGAGTAACAATCTAACTTGTAGTATACAGGGCAAATAAATAAAAATGAGTAGACTGTCACCTTGCAGTATTTAAAAATGGGTATGGTTTGTACTGAATAAACAAGCCAGTAGGAGAGTAATAGTGACATACAGGTTATGTATCAATAAAAGTACTTGTCAATAAAAGTCAAAACCCCAGACTGGTAGAGTTTACTTTAGTATTGTATGAAGTGAAATATGTACAGTTTATGCATAGCAACTATAGCTCTGAAAGCATTAAACAATCAAGTCTCATCTGACAAAGATTGTGGAGTTATAAAACAGGAGATTAACTAAATGAAAAGCTGCATGCACCAAGATTTGATATCTGAATAGTAATGTTGTGTTAACCACTGTTGTCTACAGTGTGCTATACAAGACATATGCATTATGCATGAATATCAGAATTAAAACATCAAATTGTACAACCAAGAGAGTATTACACAGAAAACAGACAAACAAGAGGCAGCAGTTTCTCAATAGCTCATTCTAATGAAACACAAACTTTTTTTTTTTTTTTTCACAAACAGGCACAGTTCGAATCCTGGGAGTGGTAGTAAGCTGTATGCATAATTTCACCCAGGATTTTGTGAATATGTGTAAAAACAGTCAGGTAGTGTTAATAGAAATTTCCTTCACAGGTCTGCCAAGTAAGAAAATGTATAAAGTAGCTATAAGAAGACTGTAGTTATACTTTGTCCAACACCCACTGTCCAGCCCCATGGCTGCAAATGACAGCAAGATAAGTACATACACTGAGTGGTCTCCATTAAGAAATGTTCATCAAATGTCACGCTGTCAAAGCTAGTGGTCACTGCTGCCAACAACCAGGGTGGCAGATAGAAATCAGGGCAAAGTATGGCAGTAGTGTGCACACACACACACACACACACACACACACACACACACACACACACACACACACACACACACACACACACACACTCACACACACAGTATGAGTGTACATATGTAACCCTGACTATGTGAATATGGGTAGCAACAGTCAGGTAGTGTTAACAGAAATTTCCTCCACAGGTCTGCCAGGTAAGAAAAGGTATAAAGTAGCTATAAGATGGCTGTAGTTATACTGTGTCCAACACCCAACCCCCATATCACTAGCTGCATTGCAAACTGGTTCACAGATAGAACTCACAGTGTGAAAATAGCTGGCTCCAAGTCAGACTGCCGAGCAGTCATAAGCGGAGTCCCACAGGGTTCTGTCCTGGGTCCTCTCCTGTTTGGTATCTACTTCTCTGAAGTCCATCCTAACATGAAGGGACTCTGGCTGATAATATTTGCAGACAATTACAAGTTGGGAGCAATTATTAACTACCCAAGTGATGTTGGCATCCTACAAAAAGTCCGCACTGAGACCAATGACTGGTGTTAGAGCCATGGCCTTAAGATCAATGTCAGAAAATGTGTCATCCCATTTGGGAAAAACCCTGTTCCCATGAATTACCACATCAATGGTAGTCCCCTGAACACAGAAAGTGTTACAAGAGATCTGGGTACATAGGTTGACAGCAATGTCTATTTTAACCACCACAGTGCCACTGTGGTCAGAAAGTCCTTCTATGTGGCACATCTCATTACTAACACTTTTGTATCCAGGAAGGAAGAGGTCATTGTCTCCCTGTACTTTTCTTGACAGAGTGACACAGTTTGTTTCACCATACATATCTTGATGGATGTGAGATATGACAATGAAGCGTATGTTGACATTTACTGGCAGCAATCATCATATCAACACAGTGATTTACCAGAAAAATGAGAATAATCTGTAAAACAGACCCGACATATGAGCAATAAACCTGGACATCCTGAAACAATCCAGTCAGTTGAGACATATGCTCAGAACCCCTTACTGCAATGAATCTTGACCAAGCCTGACAAAGTGGTGGGTGGAAGCCATGAAAATGGGGATGTATCTGAAGTACTGGCATAGATAAGCTAACACAGTTGCTGCAGTAACACCCTCCTGCATGCTGTAACACATATTTAGTGAAATAGCACGAAGTAATTGAAATAGGAAATATGATATGGGTAATTACACACGTATTTGCAAATGTATCAGGCACTACAGGAATGTAAGAACACTGAAAAACAGACACCAATGTGAACGTGCATACCCACAACCAATATCACCACAGTCACAGTCACATACCAGTAAGTCAAGTAAACAGTAGTATATGGACTGTGTGACCAAATACATCATTGTATGTCATTCATACACTAGCCATACATATACTGGCCTGAATCTCAGTGTAGTCTGAATCCTGACCATGGTACAGGACATGTCTCAGTCTGCCCCTACAAACACAAACAGCCAAAAGACCAGCAGAAACTGGAGCAGCATACACAGTTAGATGAAAAAGGAGCCATAACACTTACATCTACCCCCCTTCATACACAGCCCAAATAACATGTGCACATGACATGTGTACACAATCCTGAGAGTCTGTTAACAATGGTCAGACATACACAGACCTCTCAAATGTTCAGTTCACCTCATAATGTACAGGCATAGGACTCATACATATGGCCTCTTCCCTGACATGTCTATGGGTCTACTACATCACTGGGATGGTAGCAGGAATGAAGGCAAGAAATAATGATCCTAAATACATCTTAGCATCATTGACATCTGGACAAAGCCTGACATCATTTGGGGACAGAGGCACAAACACAGCGGTAGATTGGACATATTGCTGTCATAAATTGAGACAGTTGCAGATGTTATTGGGTTTGTTATAACATATCCTTTATGGGAAATATGATGTCAGTAATACCAATAGATGTGAATATTTACTGACTGCATTCCCCGGAGTCCCCAAATGATTTTCCAAGGACATCAACTGTCTGGGGAAAAGACAAAACATACCAGGCAAACATGTGGCCAGTCTGTGGACAGCATGTCAGTGGAGAGGTATGTCAGAGATACATCATTGTCAGATGTGAAGTCACTCACTAAATGCATGTTCACACAAACCCTGCCAATCTATCAACCCACCATATGTATAACAGCATTGATGACATAGAATCTGTTCACTTTTCTGGGGATATACCCCCCATGTTGTTGAGCTGTCTCCAAATGGTATTACACATGTATTTGCAAATGTATCAGGCACTACAGGGATGTAAGAGCACTAAAAATAGACATCAATGTGAAAGCGCATACCCACAACCAATTTCACCACAGTCACAGTCACATACCAGTAAGTCAAGTGAACAGTATGGCCCACATGAAGGAATGTCCCATATGTTGGAACTAGCAGCAATGTCCAGGCCCACAGCACAATACTATGTGGGTACCTACATAGTTGTATGGCATTAACAATACCTGACATCTGTACATCTACACAGAGGACAGACAGAAAGTAGATAGGCAACAGGTTATGCAGTAGGATGAATGTTTTTGAAGGATATAAGTTTGAAACTGAAATGTATGCCATTACTACATGACAGCAGCCCCAATGGCATGGGCAAAAACATAGTAGTCTACAGTTAATATAACAATATCATATTAATATCCAATAGGAGATACATAACAACATATAGATCAAACACCAAGAACAAGATAGTGCAATACTCAGAGTCCCAGCTTTGCATGCAGGGATGCATGGTTCGACTACTACACTAGGCAATCTAATTTTACATGGAAAAGTAGTGTTAAAAGCACTAATTTAATAATACAATATGTGCTAAATTAATTTTGTTAACCAGTGCACTGTATCCGGTGTAACATGCAAGTGTGAGTGCATATAATATGTGATGCTACCCATGTATAAAAAATAAAATAAAATAAAAAAATAACAAAAACAATAAAAAGAAATGTGATACTACCCATGTATACCCAAGTGTCCCATACAGTATATTCACACTCCTTGCTACTGTAATGACAGCACATAGAAGCATGTTATGTGCAGGAAATTAAATATAGTTATTAAATTATGTCATTACTCTACTATTTTATCAGACTGGAATGTGAGCAATGGTTACCAGGGCTGAGCTCTGCTTAGCAGGTTTAAGCATTGCTTAAATGTGAATGCTAAGCAGATATGTACACTTGGAAGTTTTGCTAAGCGAAGCTTAAACAGAGTAAGAGCCTTTTCATTTAATTGTAGATTAGCACCGCTTACCATCACGCAAACTCATGCAAACCCACTTAAGCCACTCAAAACTGCCTTAATCACTCTGTATCCAACAGCTCTTGTTCTGTCTAGCAACAAAATAAACAGCCCTTGAATCCAGGACCTTGTACACTACAGCAACAGCAATGTACCACTAAGCCATCTGAGCTGCAGGTCTTTTGGATGTTTTGTCAAACATATCATGCATTACAACCAGTTTACAATACGGAACTGACACTGTGCAATCAGGAAGGACTGATATCTACAAATACATATATATATATATATATATATATATATATATATAGAAACATATACATATACAGACAGATAGATAGATATGTATGGAGAAACATATATGTGTGTATAACAGCATAAAGCACAAAAATTACAGAACCAACTTGTACTGCCAACATCCCGGCAGATAGGTTCAGTGCTAACTTTACCCCCTGTCACCCTCTAAAGGGCCCATATCATTACAAAAAAGATGCAGAGTCCCTGTAATCACATCTATGCAGGTAAAAGCTGCACTCTCTAAACCAAAAACACAGCATCTATGGGATCGGACAACATCCCAGGCTGCGTTTTACGTGAACTTCAGAACAAATTGTCTCCCCAACTAAGCATCATGTTCAATCATAGTCTCATGTCAGGCTTTGTGCCCACTGAATGGCACACATCAACAGTTATCCCACTCCACAAAGGGGAAGCTACCACTGATCCTGGGAACTATCGTCCTATTAGCCTGATGAGCCTGGTCTGCAAGGCAATGGAATGTATCATCATGGAACTCATAAACAAAAACATTGGTAACCTCCAAACTCTGGACCCCACCCAGTTCGGGTTTGTGAAATGCAGATCATGCCTTCTGAAACTGATCAACTTCTTTGAGGTAGTCAACAAAGCTATAGACGAGGGTAAGGTGGTTCACACAGCATATATTGACGTCGACGAGGCTTTTGACATCATCCCCCATTCTGGAATTATAGCTAAACTCACTAAACTAGGTATAAATCCCTACATCACACGATGGGTTGCCAACTGGCTCACTGACAGAACCCACACTGTAAAGGCTGCATTCTCCAAATCTGACTCCAAACCAGTGACAAGTGGAGTACCACAGGGTTCAGTCCTGGGACCTCTCCTGTTTGGTATCTACTTCTCTGAAGTACAGGCTAACACAGAAGGCCTCTGGCTAATGAAGTTTGCAGATGATTGCAAACTAGGAGCCATAGTCGAGTCCCCAAATGATGTGGACATCCTACAGAAGGGCCTCACTGAAACAGATGCCTGATGTCAGAGGCATGGCCTCAAGCCAAAAAGTGCATTGTCATCTCCTCTGGTAAAAACTCTATACCCATGAACTACCACATAAACGGCAGTCTACTTAATGCCGAATGTCTGATAAGAGACCTTGGGACCAAGGTGAGCAATAGCCTCTCCTTTGATAATCACATCGCCACAGTAGTCAGGAAATCCTTCTATGTGGCATACCTCATCACAAAAGGGTTCTCATCCAGGAAAAAAAGAAGTCATTGTTCCCCTCTACTCGGCACTCATTAGACCCATTATAGAGTGCAATTCCCCTTTTGGAATGTACCTCACAAGATATCAACAGCAGCTGTGAAGCTGTAAAGGCCAGAGAAGTACCTCACAAACAGGATTACTGACCTCAAACAGATGCCCTACACTGACCGTCTCAAAAAACTCCAGCTTTACTCTGTAGGATATTGCCCACTCCATGGAGATCTCTGCCTAACATATAAAGCTATGTTAAACCCAGAGCTGTTGGACATGCCACACCTTAAGAAATCCCAATCCCTCCAAGCTACATGCTCTAGGGACCTAAACCTTGTCACCACAATAAACAGGACATGCTGGAGGGATAGATTCCTGTCCCAGAGGCTTCCTATCCTCTGGAACAAGCTACCCATCTATGTCAAGCAAAGTTCCCCATTAGCACTCTTCAAGAAAAATCTTGATGAGTGAATAGGAAATACACCCCGGGGATCACTTCTGTGGTTCTGCTCAACAAAGGCACAGGAAATTAACTTTCTTGGGTGGCATAAGCCAGGGAACCTTGTTGCCTAGGCTTACTTAGGCCCTTGGGCCGATAGCCTAGTACCTACCTATGAGGCTATGTAGATTTATACCAATAAATACTGAGGTGTATGTATATACTTATACCAATAAATACTAAGGTGTATGTATATACATATATATATATATATATATATATATATATATATATATATATATATATATATATATATACATACATGTCTCAAAATACCCATACAAACATAATACTGCTGATAGACCACTCATAACTGGGGCAGCATGCACAGTTGGATACAAAAGGATCCATGACACTCACATCTGCCCCCCCCCCACCCCAGAGTACTAATAATAAGTGAACAGTACGCTGCTACAAAATCATGATAGGTCATACACAATGGCCAGACATACAACGACCTCTTAGCAAGTAAACTAACATGGCTGAAGATAGTAAAGAGAAAAACAACCAGGCAGTAATTCACACAAGTTTATTATACTCTGATGTCCTGGCCAGAGCCTTCAAGGAGTAAAACATTACAAGAAATACTTGCCTTACATACAAGAAGCAATTAACATTTAATTACATTTAAACACAACGTCTCCAATTATACTACTCATTTAATCCCATAGGGGATGAAGTATCACATTTAAAAATATAAATTGATTCTGCAAATAGCAATTGTTTTTTATGAATGTTTCATCAAACTGAGAAATAGACTATTTCCAAAACAGTACCTTGTAACCCACTACTGTTCCCATGGTAAAATTCATTCAAATGTACAGCTATAGAACTGTCTTCTTTCTTATCAGTAATATGTCTCACATGTTATAACAGCCTAGTTTTAAAACACTTGTTACTCTCTCCCACATAAAATGTTACATGGACATCTAAGAGCATTCTCTATACACCAACTTATTGAATGTACAGACTTCCACATGTTGTCCAGCCTATCCCCCCAGCAGGAATGACAGCACTAAATAATGATAGACCATATACCTGTCAAACTCCTACTGTATGACATCTGGACAAAGCCTGACATAATTGGGGACAGAGGCCCAAACACATGACCATCCTTGAAATATTGCTGTTATGCACTCTTAATTTTGCTGGTGTTACAGGGTTTGTTGTAACATATCTTTTCTGAGGGATATAAAGTCAGAAACACAAATGGATGCTAACATTTATGAATTGCAATCACTAGAGTATGCTACTGATTTGCCAAGGATAACACTGTCTGGGGAACAGACAAACATAACAGGCAAACCTTTGGCCATTATGTGGATAGCCCTACAGTTAAGAGCTATGCAGACACAGACACAGAACTTTGTCAGACTGAAACCCTTGAAGAAGTAGCATGTTCAGACAAATGCTGTTAAACTAGCCATATTCAAAACATATAACAACAATACTCACATTCTGCCCCAAAGTCTTGAATCTTCTCCACCATTTAGTTGGCTTGTCTCCACAAGTTTCGTTGTAAGAGGTATTAGCTCACAGCTAAAAGTAAAGGTATTAGTTCCACCTAAATGCTGATTTTCCAGCACTTATTGTGATTTAAACACTTGTTTTTTTCACATGTACTTATTTGACTGCCTGCACTTTTAAAAAGTTTTTTGTTTAAATAAATTGTTTAACTGTTGTAGGCTACACACTAAAGTGCAATAGCCTTTTCTGATTGTTTGTAGTTGTTTAAAGCTGATTTAAGTGTACTTTTTACTATTTTTGCCTTATCTTTTAAAAAAAAAAAAATTCTTGTTTCCCGCCTTTCTAAGCTAGTATAGTCCAGTTTTCAGGCTAGTGCTGAATTCAGGGCCGTGTTACAAGTTTCTGAGTTACCCATACCTTATGTGGATAGAGGGAAGTTTCTCTGTTTACCTGTGAGAGCCATCTGTTCCTGTAGGAGTGAGTCCAGCCCAGAAGTTAGTAGTTTAAAAACAGTGTTTGCACGGTTTTGTGAGCCGGGCAGCACCGGCTAGCGAGGGTTAAATTATTCCCAGCTCCACTAAGTCCCCTCTTCAGTTTTTTACTTGAAACTAATCTAACTCTCAACCTAAGCACTCAAAAAGCATCCTACAGTTCTGCACTTGCTCAGACCTAATAGCAAGCACTAATATACCCCGACACTTGACTTCCCAGCAGGACAAGGCTCTTTATCCACCCCTCACCAACCAAGTGACTAAGCAACACACCCTACTATTCAGGCATGACCAAAAGGCAACTTCAGGTGTGCTCTCCAGTCCAGCTGGTGAATCTGGTTTCCTGAGGCAATGTTACAACTGCCTCATGTACACAGACAGCCCTCTCCTCCTACCACAAAACAGTAACATATGCGAGAGATGTAATTATACAGCCAAACTAGAGGCTAAGGTCTCTTCACCCAAGACTGGAACAGGCAGTCATGAGGAGAAGGTTAACACTTGCACCATGTCTCCAGCCTCACATAGACCTACTAAACCAGCACTGGCAAAAAATACACATAAATACATGAAATCATACTCAGAGGCTCTAAATAAAAACCAGCAAAAGCATCAGAGAGCTCCAAAGCAGACACCCACAAAACCTGCACCTCCCATCACAAATCAGACAACACATAAAACACAAAATCAATGTGTGTGCACAATCACAGCCCTTAAGGCGAAATAATATACCTAACACACTAGTAATAGGTGACCCAATAGTCAGGCACACTGATGCCCCACTCACTAGGCTGGACAAGGAGAAGGTTACTGTTAGCTGCCTGTCAGGAGCCAAAACCCACCACATAACACAAGCACTCAGGTCACTCCAGAACAAGTACAAATGTGACTCTGAAATTGTTCATGTTGGTGTGAATGACCTGAGATGTACCTCCCTGGACTACATGAAAAGAGACATGGAAGAGTTCTCTGATCATGTAGCCCAGTCGGGTATGACCCTGAAACTGAGTAGCATCCTGCCCTGACCAAGAATGATACCTCAGTATAAAGAAAAAATTATCTATTTCAACAACTGGCTAAGCTTCTGGTGTCATTCAAAGGGGTTCCAGTGTCTGTCAGCCTGGGATGACATGCTCGACAAGCCACGTTGCTTCACAAGAGATGGCTTGCACCTGTCACCCCTTGGCTTTTGAATACTGGCCAAGGCTCTTGCTGCCCCCATAGTGCTTTTTTTAGGCAAGGCTCAAAATTCAAACCCACCTCCATAAACAGCACAAGTAAAAAAATGAGGGTTATGCTACTCAACGCCAGGAGTTTAAATCTCAAAATGCATGCGCTCGAAGCACTCCTAAGTATGGAGAATGTCGACATCTGTGTAGTAACTGAAACCTGGTTCAAGGCTCCAGAGAGCACTTCAGCACTACTGGACTATAACTCATACCACACAATTCGGCCACAGAACATGGACTGAAACACAAAATGAGGGGGTGTATCCATATTCATCAAGGATACCCACACCTCCAGGTTAGTGGCACAGCATGACACCTCTAAGATCATCCATGTGCAGCTAACATCGGACAAATCTGCAATGCAAATTGTGGCCTGCTACAGATCACTCTCCATGACCCATGACCACCACTCTGCCTTTCTGAAGACACTGGAAAACATGAAGGTCCTACCGAACACCCTGATATTGGCCAATTTCAATTACCCTACCATTAACTAGGAAAACTAATTGAGTACAAACTCCCAGGCTCAGCACTTCCTGGAATGTATCAACTCAAATGCCCTGGATCAGCTGGTAAACTCCCCTACCAAAGGCCACAACATATTGGACCTGGTCATCACCAATATGGGCGACAGGTGTTCCGTACTGGAGCTCAACCCGTCACTGGTTAGATCAGACCATAAACTAATCACCCTGGATGTCCACACACTACCACCACCCCCAACCAAGGAAACCACAGTGAAAAATGTTTCTAAAGCAAACTTCACCTTACTTAAGGCAGAGGTGGTAAATTTCACAGCCCCCATGCTAAAGGATAACACTGCCCAAGATGCAGAATCTTTTACAATTGCACTCTATGAGCACCTACAAGGATGCATGGATCGTGCCATCCCTAGCAAAACCAAGACTCACTCCTCTAAGAGAAGGAAACCAGTCTGGTTGACCCCTGCCATAAACAGGTTATAAAACAAAAGTTGGAAACTAGTTCAGAAAAAAAGCAAATCCCAAGAAGGAAAGACATCCCTGATCAATATCAGTAAGAAACTAAGGTCCCTCATAAAATCATCCAAGGCTAACTTCGAAAGAAAAATAGCCAAGGATTCAAAAGATAACCACAAAGCCTTCTTTAACTAAGTCAAGAATCTAAGTGGCAACTCACAGATATGCTCTGAGCTAGTGCAAAATAGCACAGAATATACTGAACCTACTGATATTGCCAACATCCTGGCAGATAGATTCAGTGCAAACTTCACCTCACTCTCACCTTCAAAAGGGCCCACAACAATACCAGAAAAGTGTAGTGTCCCGGAAATCACAGAAGCACAGGTGAAAACAGCCCTTTCAAAAGCCAAAAACACAGCATCAATGGGGCCAGATGGAGTCCCAGGCTGCATCTTGCACGAACTACAGAACAAACTAACCCCCCACCTAAACACACTGTTCAACCTCAGCCTCTCCACAGGCTACATGCCCATAGAATGGTGCACAGCAACGGTTATTCCACTGCACAAAGGAGGGGCCCCAACTCACCCTGGTAACTATCGCCACATAAGCCTGACTAGCCTGGTCTGCAAGGCTATGGAGCGCATCATCATGGAACTCATTAACAAAGACATTGGGAGCCTCCAAACACTTGACCCGACCCAGTTCGGCTTTGTTAAGGGCAGATCATGCCTACAAAACCTGGTTGACTTCTTTGAGACAGTCACGAAGGCCATAGATGAGGGAAAGGTGGTTCACACAGCATACCTTGATCTCGCCAAGGCGTTTGACACCATTTCTCACTCAGGTATTATAGAAAAACTCACCAGCCTGAACATAAACCCCTACATCACAAGATGGGTTGCCAACTGGCTTACAGACAGAACTCACACGGTAAGAATAGTGGGCTCCAGGTCTGACTCTAAACCAGTCACAAGTGGTGTCCCACAAGGCTTGGTTCTGGGACCCCTACTGTTCGGCATATATTTCTCAGAAGTATAGGCAAACACAGGAGGACTATGGCTAACCGAGTTTGCTGATGACTGCAAACTGGGAGCCATAATTAACTCTCCGGCTGACACAGTCATCCTTCAAAAAAGGCATTACTGAGACTGACACCTGGTGTCAAAGTCATGGCCTCAAGTTAAATGCCAAAAAATGCATAGCCATCCCATTTGGGAAAAACAAAACACCCACGAATTACCACGTAGGCGGCAGCCCCCTTGATACAGAAGAGGTAATTAGAGATCTGGGGACCCAGGTAGATAGTAATCTCTCCTTTGACAATCATATTGCCAAAGTAGTTAGGAAATCCTTCTATGTGGCTCATCTAATTACTAAGGGGTTCGCATCTAGGAATAAAGAGGTTATAGTGCCACTCTACTCATCACTCATCAGGCCCATCATAGAGAACAATGACTCATTTGGGATGTACCTCACAAGACACGTCCAACAGCTGGAAAGACCACAAAAGCACCTCACCAAGAGGATTACTGGCCTCAAACATATGTCCTATGCAGCCCGACTGAAAAAACTCCGGCTGTACTCAGTGACATATTGCTTACTCAGAGGTGATCTCTGCCTGACTTACAAAGCCATGTCTAACTCAGAATTGATGGACATGCTCCACCTAGAGAAATCCAAGTCACTGTGAGCCACCCACTCTAGTGAGCTAAACCTCACCAAAACAATAAATAGAACATGCCGGAGGGATAGATTCCTGTCACAGAGACTCCCCATGCTTTGGAACAAAATTTCTAGCTACATTAGGCAGAGCCCCTCACTAACATTCATCAAGAGAAGCCTTGATGAGTGGATGGGTAACAGAAAATACACCCCTGGGATCACTTCATTGGCTCTGCTTGACAGAGGCTCAGTTAATTAATCAATGGGGTGGCAAAAGCCGATACACTCTGGCTAGGCTTAAAAATGCCCTCAGGCAGATAGCCTAGTACCCACCTATGAACCTATGAACTTATGAACACACCTCCAGGATATCTTCTTCACAGGTAAGGGAAAGGGCCAACACCCACATGGACTACTCAACTATAGGAGTGTGTTGCCATGACATTGGCTAATGGAATAACTACACAGCTGCACTGCATGCATTTAGCAACTGGGGAACACGAATTGGTGCACAAGCCATCACATAGTCATGAGCATAACCTACAAAAGACAAGCTGCCATCTATTCAAAACACCTCTGTCATAGACAGTTAATTACTTCAAAGCTGATCCAGTTTGAAGAAATAAAAACGATATATCTCTGAAAACTCCAGGAAAAAAAAGGTATGTGAAACAAGGAAGCATGTATTGAATGCACTAGGTGGTCTGTAATAATGGAAATTAGGAGTTTGAAAGAATATGCTTCTCAGCAAGACTTGCTGTACTGATGTACTGCTGAACAGCACTAATGGCCATAGCATGTGGCTGCATCTGTAGTGACACAGATCACACCTCAGGCCCCTGATTCACCCCAGGAAAGGACAGCTGATATTTGGCAACTACTGGAGTGTCTGTCAAACACCACTGACTGTGCCACTGCTAGGCTAGCTACTGGAATGTTGTACATATCCATATGTTACCTGTGCATATAACTATGACACATCTTTTTTTTTGTAAATATAACAGAACTATACAGAGCATGTGCAGAGTAAAGTACTGTGGCAGAACTGTGTGTTGAAATACATGTGATATAGTGAGTTCATACCATTCAACTGTACAGTCTTATAAGCACATGTGTGCCTGATATCTGTAGTCACTTAAACATAGACTTGTGTTATATTAGGCAAACCATTGTCAAGTCTGTTAACAATGACACTATAACATAATAGCTTAGCTATGAATGTGGGAAATCCTCTATGTTAGCACTGTGATAGCAAAGCCTACTGTGCAATCAGCTTACTTATCTATGTATGTAAATATGTTGTGCATATTCTACTTGTGTATAATATCAGTTTCAGTGCATACAACAGACATAAATGTTTACAGGTACTGGTTGTTGCATTGACATGACAATGGTATGGGTAGTATAATAGGTATGATTATCAGGTTGTAATTGGAGA
The DNA here is from genome assembly GCF_019279795.1 of Protopterus annectens. Classification (NCBI taxonomy): domain Eukaryota; kingdom Metazoa; phylum Chordata; order Ceratodontiformes; family Protopteridae; genus Protopterus; species Protopterus annectens. Next base: position 560,925,839 of record NC_056737.1, on the reverse strand, counting down.
AGTGTGCAACTGTGTTATGACCCTCTGTCCATGCCTACCACAAACAGCTAGCTGAACACCTACATAAAGTGGATATCAAGAGTGTACTCACCCCTGTTGAAATGCCAGTGAGACCACAGAAAATCTTGTTAAAACATTTCCCACCTTGAATGTGACCCATAATATATACAGTTCTATTGACAAATAAACAAATCTGTTAGGGGAATAAATATTAAACATAAGAAATGTACTATAAACTGGTTGCATACATGTGCATACACAGAAACCACTACTTGGTTGATGCACTTCTTGCGGTAATCACAGCATTCTCTTTTTGAATACACACATCCCATCAGTTAACAAGACTCTGATTAACCCCAAATAATGTTCAACTGTCCTAGTAGGATATATATGACATTTATCCAGTTGCCTGCTACAACAAAAGACATGTTTGGCAGACAGCTTACAAAGCACTGAATGGAACTCTTTGTGGAAAGGTATCAGTCAGGAATAGAATAGAAAAAGTGTCCCCAACATTGGATATACCATGGAATACAGTGCAGTCGTCAGACAGTGGAGAAGTTATGGGACAACAGTGACACTGTAAACACCTGGACCTCCATCCAAAATGGATGACATGACAAGATGAAAACTGGCCATGAAGGCTGACAGGGGACCGTCAGCAACACTGAACGAGCTGCAGGAATGCCTGGCAAGTAGTGGGTGTGCACCACATGTGATAACAATCTTCTGTATTCCCCATATGTCTATCCTGTGGGGTAGGGTTGATAGATGAAAGCCTTTTCCTACACAGAAAAATGTCCAGGGCTAGACAAACATTGCCAAACAGTACATCAAGTCCCCAAAAATTATGTGGGACAATGTGTCATGGTCTGATGACACCAAGGTTGAATCTTTGGCCCACAATTCCAAGACGCATGGTTGGCCTAACACAACACTTTGCATCACCAAAAGCACACCATCCCCCTGGTGAAGCATGGTGGTGGCAGTATCATGCTGTGTGGTTGCTTTTCAAAAGATGGAACTGGGCCTCTACTCAAGATGCAGGGAATTATAATAGTTGCAAATACCAACCGGTTTTGTCCCCAAACCATCAGTCATCTGCTAGAAATGTGAAGATGAAGAGGGATTTTGTCTGTCAACATGACTATGACCCCAAGCATACATCCAAATCGAAAAAGAATAGCTTCATCAGATGGAAATTACAGTTTGGGAATATGCCAGCCAGATCTATATCCAATAGAAACTCTGTGGTTGCCCTGAATAGGGCTGTGAACAAGATATGACCTCAGTAATTGACATATTTGTAGTGCTGTTGCAAGGAAGACTGGGCAACTATTGCCAAGTGAAGATGTGCCATGATGACAGACTCCGACCTAAGACAAATGAATGCTGTCATTATCTCAGCAGGTGTTTCCACAAAAGTATCTGTTTAAGGGTGTGCACACATGCAACCAGCTTATTGTCCCAATTTCAATTTGCATATGTTTCCCCATAACAGATTGTAATGTTTTCAATGCCATTCTACAGGCTACAGGTCACAATAAAGGTGGGGATTGTGTTGAAATGAGGTATTGTCATGTCAAGTTACAATAGCACAAAGACCAGGTGTTGTAACAGGGGTGTGTACACTTATATATCCACTGTAACTGTATGGACTCAGGAATATTTGACCTGTAATAGCCACCTCCACCAAGGTAGACTAATCCCCTTTAGTCGACAGCAGCAATACACAAACCACATAGTAGGTTCCTATATTGCTGTACAGGGCTACATAGGTGCAGACAACAACTTGGAAGCATGTCCACCGCTATCTGAACAAGCATGTAAGATCACAGGTGACTCCATGTAAGGCTAACTATAAAAATAAATCACACATATCCACACTGCCAAAGCCAGTCACAAGGGCATCTCCACATATGTTGTCAGTTCCAGAGGCAGAAATACACTTCACCATGTACTGATGTTAAATCACACCTCATACACACATGCCATGGCTACAGGCAACCTGCATCAGACAGGTTAGCTGTGAACATCACCCCCCTGTCCCACCATCCCTATAGGGAGATAGCACATCAACTGCACCCCTCCTCTCATCAATGGTGAGCAGATACATATTGCCTACTGAAGGGCAACAACAGCAGGTCTACATGGGGCCTGATAACATCCCTGTCTGCATCCTACATGAACTCAGGCAAGTGCTCACAGTTCCACCATACACTGTATTCAAACAAAGCCTCTGCAACATCCACACCCCATCCACATGGAAGATGGCCACTGTCATCCCTCTATACAGAAATGACTGGTGAATAGAGGTTTATGCAATTTACTCTCCATCATTGGGGGGAAAATGACACATCAGGGCTAGGAGTGCAATGCAAGCTAATACTGTGCTGAAGATTACAGGGGTATGGTGTATTTGTGGGTGCTAGCATGAAATATCTGCTGTTGATGTGCAATTTCTGTCCATACTGTTGACAACTGTATAAGGTGCTATGATGTGTTTCATTGTTTATGTCTTCCAGGCAGGATGCATCCTGTGAGGAATCTACCCGACAGTGCAACAGAAACCTCTGAGATTGCTGAGTTTATAATAAAGCACTGCAGCATGATGCTTGGCCATAGTCAGGAACATCTGTGGGAGAGGACCACCCCATGGAATGACCTAGTGCACAGGGTAAACGATGTCGGCCTCCACACAAGAATGTATGAGCAGGTCCAGCATCATGCCACTGGCCTCCTACATAATGCCCGGTGAAGGGCTGTTGCCATAGCCAAGGAAGCAACAGCCACAGTGGAGGCCCACTCATGCAGGCACAAGAACAGCTCCTCGCCAACCTTGGGGCACCTGCCCCAAGAACACTAGATCTCCATGAATCCAGCATTGTGGATGTGGGTGTCCCTGACATAATGGACAAGGAGCATGCAGGTAGGGCCCTATTCTACATTACTAGAGTACTTTAGCATACATAACTTGCATCACTAGAGTATCTACATGCATACGTCGGATAAGATAGTAGTTGTGGATGGGGTTTGGTAATCCACATAAGTGCACATCTATGGTGATGGGCAGCATGTTTTGTACTATTGGGGGTTTTATTGTTAATGTGCAGAAATGCTACTTCCCCCCTGTATCAAGGCCACATGTTGACAGTACCTCTCCCCCACACTTATTTAGCTTCCTCTGGTCTTTTGGGACAGTAGCCTATAGCTGGTGAGTATGTAATTGTTTTGTTGTGCTTTGCCAGTACACACCTAGCAATATTGTTTGATGTCCATGTTGACTGGTGGTGGTTTTAACTGTAGTGGATCACAGTGGTCACCACGGGGGCCTATCTGAGGGGTAATGTAACATTCCTGCAGCATACCTCACAACCTGTCAGTGCAAGACATCTGGACACAGACTAACAAACTGGGCGACAATTGGGCTACAGTAGGGATATGTATGGAACATTAATCCTATACAGTGGATACCACAATGTACACACTTCTGTCAAGATGCCAAGTGTTTCTGATATATACAATGAGAAACCACAATATTACATTCCACACCTTTTCCAACCTGTAATGTGACCATAACATGAACAATTAACTTGTGAATGAAAGAAAACACTACTATCCAAAGGTCCAACTCGATAGAAAAACTAATATTGTATAACAAACGAAGGTGGACCACCACAAAAAGAAATAAACTTTAATACCAAAAATAAGCGCTTTCACGTACCATCAATGTACGCTTCATCAGATCTTAAAACACAACTGATAAAATCTCATTTTTATACAGCAATGAAATGATTAATCATATTCAATTAATCAATCAATCAATTAGCTAATTAACAACAATTAACTTATAAAACCAAACAATATGTCAGGCCACCAAATATGGGGTATACAAACCTTACAATATGGTGGATATGGTGACTGGCTTGTGTGAGTAATCACAAAATCATCATTTTTGAAATCCCTCCCCTTCAACTATTTAAATTTATTGGCCATCCTACTGTATTCCATAGTACCAGAATACAAAAGTGACCACCCCTTTCAATCCATCTTGCTGTTTTAAAAATAGTAACTCTCCACTAAACCTTATCTTTTTAAACAGGTAAAACTTAATTTACCTACTTTCACATCTAACTTCTCTAGTGCACACTGCAGTGTGCATTTTTTTCATCTTACCTTTAAGCATCCCTGTGACTAGCACTTTCTCTAATACCTGCTGGAAAGCACTAGGAAGCCTTAAACTGATACAAGCACTCAACTCTCCTTGTTAATAAGGAGAAATGAATAGTAGGCACTAAACAGCCAATAATTGCAAAGTACCTTGCTAAGGTAAGGGAAAAAAGCTCCTGTACTTTACAAAAAAAAAAAAAGCACCAAACAGGCATGTCCAAGGGTCAGTTTCCTGTGATTTCTCCTGTCCACCTGGTGAATCGGGGCATAATGGGGCAATGCAGCAATTGACTCATCTACACAGACAACCCTCTCCTCCTTTCACCCAACACTGCAACCTGTGAGAGATACACGTATATAGCCAAAATGGAAGCAAAGCTCTCCCCACCCAAGATTGTGCTAGACAGTCAAGAGGAGAAGGTTAACACCCATACTACACCTCAAGCAAAACATAGCCCTTCTAAACCCACACCACCAACACCCACATATAGCAACACTAAATCTACATATGCAGAGGCCCTTAACTGTAACCTGCACAAGCAACAAGGACCTCTGAAGCTGAAACGCAAACACCAATCACAACCAAAGTGTCACATAGTTCACAACACCAGTGTGCCACCCAGCAACAGCCCCTAAGGCAAGACAATGTACCTAACACTTTAGTCATAGGTGACTATAGTCTGGCACACTGATGTCCCTCTCACCAGTTTGAACAAGGAGAAAATTACAGTCAGCTGCCTGTCGGGTGCCAGGATCCATCACATAACGCATGCACTCAAGTCACTCCACAACAAGTACAAATATAACTCTGTCATTGTCCATGTTGGAGTGAATGACTTGATCCGTACCTCCCTGGACTACATGAAAAGAGACATGGAAGAACTCTCAGATCATGTGGCCCAGGCAGGTATGACCCTAGCCCTGAGTAACATCCTGCCTTCACCTAGAATGATACCACAATATAAGGACAAAATGACTGTGTTCAACAATTGACTAAGCTTCTGGTGTCATTCAAAGGGGATCCAGTATCTGTCTGCCTGGGACAACATGATTGACAGACCACGATGCTTTGCCAGAAATGGTTTGCACCTGTTGCCCCTAAGATTCAGGTTACTGGCTAAGGCTCTTGCAACCCCTATAGTGTCTTTTTTAGGCAAAGTTCAAAGGATAAAACCAGCACCGTAAAAGGTACAAGCATGCAAAATCTGAAGGTAATGCTACTCAATGCTAGAAGTCTAAACCTCAAAATGCACTCTCTCGAGGCACTCCTAAAAATGGAGAACATCGATATCTGTGCAGTAACTGAGACCTGGTTCGAGGCTCCAGAGAGCACCCCTACTATACCAGGCTACAACTCTTACCACACGTTTCGGCCACCAAACCAGGACCGAAACACTAAAGGTGGAGGAGTGTCAATATTCACCAAGGATATTCACACCACCAGGCTAGTTGCCCAACACAATGCATCTGAAATTCTGCAGGTGCAACTAACACTAGGTAAGACTGCAATCCAAATTGTAGCTTGCTACAGATCCCCCACCATACCCCAAGACTCTCACTAAACCTTTCCAAACATACTGGAAAATATTAAGATAGAACCAAACACCCTAATACTGGGTGATTTTAACTACCCTGCCATTAACTGGGAAAACTACTCATGTACCATCACCTTTGCCCAACAGTTCTTGGAATTCATAAATTCTAATGCCCTGGATCAACTAATCCATAGTCCCACCAGGGGCTCCAATATCCTAGACCTGGTCATTACCAACATGGGAAATTGATGCTCCACACCTATGGTCACCCCCTCGTTAGTCAGGTCTGACCATAAGCTAATCACCCTTAACATCCACATCCCACCCCCACCCCCCCAGTAAGGAAACCTCCATAAAAAACTTCTGCAAAGCCAACTTCATGCTACTCAAGTCAGAAGTGACAAACTTCATGACACCCATGCAGACGGGAACTGAAAGTTCAACTGCTGGATCCTACACTAAGGCACTGTACGAGCACATCCACTCATGCATGAATCGTGCCATCCCAAATAGAACCAAGATGCTCTCATCCAAAAAAAGGAAGCCAATCTGGTGGTCCCCTGCCTTAAACAAAGTTTACAACAAAAGGAAGAAACTGTTGCAGAAAAGAGGAAAATCCCAGGATGCAAAAAACTCCCTTACCAGCTTCAGTAAGAAACTGAGATCCCTCATAAAATCCTCCAAAGCTAGTTACGAAAATAAAATTACCAAAGATTCCAAAGACAACCACAAGGCATTCTATAACTATGTCACGAATCTTAATGGCAATGCTCAGATCTGCTCTGAGCTAAAACAGAATGGCATTAAATATACTGATCCCAAGGATATTGCCAATATCCTGGCAGATCGATTCAGTGCCAACTTCACCCCCCATGGCCCATCTAAATACCGGTAGATTGCCAAATTCCGGTAATAACGGCCACACAGGTAAAAAAACCCACTCTCCAAAGGTAAGAACACAGCATACATGGGACCAAATGACATCCTGGGCTGTGTACTACATGAACTACAATATGAACTGGCACCGCACCTAAGTGTCATGTTTAACCATAGCCTCACCTCAGGTTTCGTGCCCACTGAGTGGTGCAGAGCTACAGTTATCCCACACTACAAGGGGAGATCCACCTTGGATCCCGGAAACTACCATCCCATCAGTCTGACAAGCCTTATCTGCAAGGCCATGGAGCGTATTATCATGGAACTTATAAACAAAGACATTGGCAACCTTCAAACACTGGACCCCACCCAGTTTGGGTTCATGATGGGCCGATCTTGTCTCCTGAACCTGATTGACTTCTTTGAATCAGTCTCCAGAGCCATGGACAAGGGAAAGGTGGTCCACACAGCCTATCTAGACCTTGCCAAGGCCTTTGACACCATCCCCCACTCTGGAGTCATAGATAAACTTACTAAGTTGGGCATTAATCCCTACGTCACCCAATGGGTTGCTAACTGGCTTACTGATAGAACCCACATTGTAAAAGTAGCCGACTCCAAATCCAGCTCCAGACAAGTGACAAGTGGAGTACTTCAGGGTTCAGTCCTGGGACTGCTCTTGTTTGGCATATACTTCTCTGAAGTACAGGCCAACAATAAGGGACTCTGGCTGACAAAGTTCACAGATGACTGCAAACTGGGAGCCATTATTGAATCCCCAAATTATGTGGATACTCTACAAAAGGGCCTTACAGAAACAGATGCTTGGTGCCAGAGCCATGGGCTCAAGCTCAACGCCAGGAAATGTATAGTTATCCCCTTTGGGAAAAAACATGTATCCGTGAATTGCCATATAAGTGGCAGTACACTAAACACTGAAAGTGTAATAAGAGACTTAGGGACACAGGTGGAGAGTGGTCTCACCTTCGATAACCACATTGCCATAACAGTCAGGAAATCCTTCTATGTGGCACACCGCATCACTAAGGGCTTTACTCCAGAAAAAAGGAGGTTTATTGTCCCACTGTACTCATCCCTCGTTAGACCCATTATAGAATACAATGTCCCGTTTGGTATGTACCTCTCAAGACATCTGCAACAACTGGAAAGGCTGCAGAAATACCTCACTAAAAGAATCACAGGCCTAAAGCAGATGCCCTACAGACTGCCTTAAAAAACTCCAGTTATAATCTGTCGCATATCGTCTACTCACAGGCGATCTCTGCTTAACATACAAGGCCATGTCAAACCCAGAGCTGTTGGATATGCTACATTTAAAGAAATCCCAATCTCTCAGAGCCACATGCTCCAAGGATCTAAACTTTGTCATCACAATAAACAAAACATGCTGGAGGGATAGGTTCCTGACCCAAAGACTCCCCAGACTCTGGAACAGATTGCTCATACATGTCAAGCAGAGTGCTTCTTTGGCCCTCTTCAAAAGGAACCTTGATGATTGGATGGGAGAAAGGAAATTCACCCCAGGGATCACGTCATTCGCCCTGCTAGACAGGGGTCCAGGGAAGTAAATAGTGTGGGATGAAATAGCCAGGGAATTGTTATGGCTAGGCTTGTATAGGCTCTAGGGCTGATAGCCTAGTACCAACCTATGAACCTATGAACCTATGGATGCATATGTGTGCACACCCTCCAAATAACATATTGTGGGAGCAGCTTGTGGTGTAATGACAACATTCACTGTGCTTGGGTACACACCTGTCATCAGGTATGGGGACTCAATGTAACAACGAATAACGGTCCACTGTCAGAGCGGTATATTTGTGATATTTGCTCAGTTGTCTGTACCAGAAGTAGACATGGCTTGCACATATCTTGCAAAGCACCATAGGAATATCATATTTGAAAGTTATCAGACAGGAGCAGGGTACACCAAAATTACCACAGCATTGTATATACCATGGAACATAGTGGAGACAGTCATCAAAAGGTGGATTAAATATGGGACAACAATGCTATTAAAAAGAACTGGATGTCCTTCCAAAACAGAAGACAAGACATGTTGAGAAATGGTCAAGGAGGCTGCCAGGAGACATTTAGAAAAACTGAGGGACATGCAGGACTCTCTGGCAAGAACTATTTCTGTAGTACATGTGGCAACAATCACCTGGATTCTGCAGAAGTCTGACCTATGGGGAGGTGTCAGTAGATAGAAGCACTTGCCCACACCAACCACCATCCATGGCTGTGTACAGGTAGCAAAACATAACATTAAGTCTCCCAAAGGCATGTGCTGCAATTTGTAATGGTGTCATGAGACCAGGGTTCAAACCTACAGACAGTATTCCTAAAGCTACATGTGGTGCACAAGCCACACCTCACTTCACTGAGGACCACCATCCACACATTGAAGCTTAATGGTGACAGTGTCCAGCATTATGGTTCCTGTTCATTAGCTGGAACTAGGCCTGTAAACATGGTGGAGGAAATTCTGAACAGTTACAAATAATGTTCATATGTGTGCCACAGCCGTCAAGCATCTGTAATACGGCCGAGGATCGAGAGGGATTTCAACTTCCAACACAACAATGAACTAAAGGATACATCCAAAGCAAGCTAAGAATGGCTCTATCTGAACACAATCAAGGTTATGAATTGGGCTAGACAAAGCCCAGACTCAACACCAATAGTAAACTCCCAGTGTGACCACCAAGGGCTGTGCACATGAGCTGGCCTTGCAGTCTTACAGAGTTGGGGGACCTTTGTATGGAAGACTGTTCAAATAATGCCAAGGCAAGATGTGCCATGCTAATATACCTCTTTCCAGGCAGTGCAACTGTTGTAGTGAAATTAACAGGTGCTTCAACCAAGCATTTGTTAAAGGGTGTTCATAGGTATGCAACCAAAATATTGTATGCATCTCATTCAGTAGCTTCACAACTAACACATTTGTCTGTTTCTTGATTGGATTACACAGGTCATATGTCACATTTAAGGCATGTAATGTTTTCAAATGCAGCACTGTCGTCTCATTTTATATCATAAAAGAGGCTGGTGTATACGCTTATTATATCCATGTTACTCTAAGAAGGTCATTGGTGTAACCGGATGTGATTGCCCATACATTCACTGCTGCTGATGAGATATGCAAATTAAATGTATGCCATTAATTGGTGACATCAGTCTTCATATCATACCAGTTATGTTTCACATAGGGGTTGTGAGGAACAGAGCAAACATAAGTGCCAGACATCTGCACATTCAGCAATGATTTGTACAGTTGTGAGGTGTGGTATACAGTAGATGCCAGTGTGCTATACAGGCACACAGCAATAATGTGTACATGGGTGCAGTGTGTTCTAGGGGAAGGGACATCACCTACTAACACAACTCAAGCATCACAGTGATGTAGATTGTTAGTATGAAGGTTTAAGAATGTCTGCAATGCATGATGTTGTGGGTCATGTGTCATGCATGTCAACTGTTGGGTAATGTTAAGTCTGAGTAATATCTTTGTGCCACCTCACCTGTAACTGTGTGTGTGTGTGGTGCATGTGTGTGTGTGTGTGTGTGTGTGTGTGTGTGTGTGTGTGTGTGTGTGTGTGTGTGTGTGTGTGTGTGTGTGTGTGTGTGTAAGTAAAACATACTGTACAGGTATTAAATTAGGGATATTGTCTTCCCCTCACCGGTGGTGAAGGGGGTCAGGATCCCTCCTGCATGGAAACTGATGTCAGTGTCTCTGCAGACTCTGACAATAATAATAGGCATAGTGAGGCACAGGTGGGGTTGTCAAGGGCTGAATCTGTGCCATTGGTTGACATCCCACTTTTGTCCACCACATCCCTGTACACACAATGCCCACACATGCCCCATCACCAGTGGCCATATACGAGGGACAGTTGGTGGGTGGTGGCACGGGACAGGAATGTGTGGTGACTAGGGCAAGTGTGTCTGTGGACACCAGCCATAGCTGGATAACAGGCGAGGTCCCACGCAGGAGGATGGACAGGAGTGCTCAGAGGAGGACTGCTGCCCATCATGGCCCTGCAAGAAGTGCCACAGCAGGTGTCACCAGACACATGTTTCTCACCATCATGGAGGTACAGGCACTTATGTAACATCACACCAGACAGACTCTCACAGTCCAGATGGCAAATCTTCCTGCTATGAGTGACAACATCCGTGATCTTGCAGATGCCCACCGTTATTATGGTGAGGTCATGGATAGACGGTGAGGCGAGATGGTGGCACTCCTTGACCATAGGATGTCTGTGTTGAAGCATGTGGTGGTATTTGGCCATTGGCCACATGGACGTCGGACAGCACCACGAGCAGCTGAAGGTTTATGTGGCCATGCAGCATGTCGCTCCCGCTCCTGTAGTGGCAGTGCCAGCAGCACAAATGCAGAGGGGATGCTGTCCACACCACAACATAGCAAGCCACAGGCATGTGGCCCTGACCAGTCCGAACAGGGACACAGATCCAGCAGATAACTGTCAACATCAGGGAGTACTACTCCATCTGGCCTTGGGCCTGGTGGTGCCAGTGGAACCCCTGGCAGACTCAGTTCCCATGTCTATGGCCAGACAATGTGAACTGTACACCCTGCCATGTATGGTCCACAGCTGTCCAACATACCCCTGTATAGGGCAGCAACATGGCAGAACTGTATGCATCCATAAACACACACACATCACAATCACAGCTAGGGCACATCCATACTTACACACCACCTCTGCACAGCCCATGTAATACATGACCCCCAACCCACACACATGATGTCTACCAGTTGACTTAGCCAAGGCCTCTGGCAAACCCACACCACACCCTGTGCATATGCTGACACCTGTGCCACATCCCTGTCATCAATACAATCAATGCAGGGACATGGTAACATGGTTCTGATGCACAGGGTGGATTTAGTACAGTTTAGCAATGTAATGTTGTGTAAAGTGTTGTCAGCCAGCATGTTTAATGGTTACACATCAGAGTGTGTAGCTGTCCAGCAATGAGATGCATTATTGCTGTTATTAACACTGACTGACTGTGGTCTCCATAATGTATTCTGTTTGTGCTCTAGGTGTCTGTCAAGAGGATGTAGCCCAGCAGTCCTTTTCTTCAAAGGGTATGGCAGTGTGGTAACACATTGACTGTGTCATATCCAGGGTACAGCTGTACACAATTAACAGTTCTGTATAAAAGTTAATGCATATGCCACATGGCTTATAGGGCTGAGGGGTGTATACAGATAAGTGCATGGTGGCTGATGTCAGCAGCTCTTGTACAGTGGACAATGGTAAGTGTCCTGGGTGGTACACATCAAAGGTGTGTGAATACTACACTCAGAGAGGGTATTGTGTTTATGCAACACACAGAGAATATTATTCACAAACACACACACACACACACACACACACACACACACACACACACACACACACACACACACACATGATCACGATTGCCAATGTTGGTTTTGACACTGCCACCCATATATTTAGTGGTGGTAAAGTGTTAGGTAGTTATCACAAGGGGCACAGAGCTCATATTGTGTTGTGTTTCTGAAATGCATGTATAGTTATTAACATTACATGGTCTTGTAAGGTATGGCAATGGGTGGTGTAGTTGGTGAGACAGTTTTCATACTACTGTCACACATGAGTGTACACTCACCCAAACACTACTGTATACACCAATGTTCACACACATACACACACACACACACCTACACACCCACACAGACACACACACACACACACACACACACACACACACACACGCACACATACACACACATTTGCCAGTACTGACATTAGCAGACCAAGATTCACACACTTGCCAGTACTGACATTAGCAGACCAATTTATCTTGTTATTTGTAACATACTATTCCATACTGTTGCACAGGGCTTATAGGGCTGCAGAGTGTGTACAGATACATTGCAATTTATGTTTACAGCAGACCTCATCCAGAAACCTTAGGAATGTGTACTGTGTGTGCCACAGCAGAAATATGAATCCATGGCCATCCAATGGATGTCATTTGCACACACACACACATACACACACACGCACACACACACACACACACACACACACACACACACACACACACAATACTCTTCTCTCACACACATTTGCCAGTAGTGGGAGTAGAACCCCTACCTATCTATTTATTGTTACTACATAGTTACACATTTATCACATGCACTATGGAGGTTATGGAGTGACACTTATCCAAAGCTATGTTTACAGTGAGAGACATCACTAGGCCTTGCAAGTCATGGCAATGGGGGATGTACTGGGTGAGAGAGGCCACAAAATACTGTAACCTACACATATACACACACACACACACACACACACACACACACACACACACACACACACACACACTTACAAGGACATATTAGTGCCCCTAGTTATGTGGTTGTTGGTATTATAGTGTTATGCAGTTCATGCACATGCCACAGAGCTTATAGGTTGTGAAGTGTCCCAAGATATCAATATAGTGAATTACATCTAAAGCACTTGTAAGGTATGGCAATGGTATTTGCACTGGGTGAGATGGGCCACCAACTACTTTCACCCACATGTTTACACACTCACAAACACTCTCAAACACACTAATGCACACACACACACACACATTTAACAGTCCTGAGATCCATGGTTTCAAAGGGTCATAGGTGTGTACATGGCAAATGGCCATGGAGGCTTTACAAGGCTAGCCCATGGGAATACACTGGCATCATGTCACCTGACAATACTCCCCAGTGTGTGCACTGTATATAGTCACTGTAGTGATCCACAGGGTGGGTATTCTATTCCCCATCCACTCCACCTGATATCTCTTGAAGAGGGCCAGTGCTGTTCTCGGCTTAACATGTGTGTGGCATCTATTCCATGGGGTGGCCAGTCACTGGGTTGTGCTCTTGTCCCTCCAGCATGTCCTATTGATTGTGAGGATGGGGTTGGGGTAGCTGGGGCATGTTGTGTGGGCAGATTGGTGCCCTTGGATGTAGCATTCCTGACAGGGTTAGGTCAGACATGGCTGTATGTGTCAAACAGAGATGCAGGCAATATGAGACAGAGATTCAGTGCAATTGTTCCAGTCTGTCCATATGGGGCAAGTATGTAATACCTAAAATCCTCTTTGTGTGATACATTTGCAGCCTCTCCTGTTGTTGCTGGTGTCCAGTAGGAATACATTGGGTACATGGTAAATGGGACATAGTACACATTTATTAGCTACTGAGGGGTGTGTACAGGAAAACACTGGCATTTTATTTCCTGGATTCCACACCCTGAGTCAGGTGTAGTGACACATGGAAGGACATTCAGAAGACAATGGCACTATGGTGGTCATCATACAGCTCACTGTGAACCTGTCTTCCAAGTTCTGTTATACCAAAATCAGTGTTCAGTGGACTACCATAAATGTATTAATTTATGTATTAATTTATTTATTTATGGGAACCATGTCATACACAAGGGGGGTGGCAGCACATTATCTGGCATTGAGCTTATATCCAGGGTTCTGACAACAGTCATAGGTCTCAGAGAGGCCTTTGTGTAGGATGTCAACCTCATGTGGGGGGAATAATAATAGCACCCACCTTGTATTAATCTGCAGACATAGTTAGCCAGGGTGCCTTTGTATTGAGATAGTCCTCAGAGGTGTGGATCCCAATCATGAGGGAACCCAGGTCCACAACCTGTGGGACTTCACGCATGACTGTTCAGCAGTCTGAGATGGGGTCTGCTGCTTTTACACTGTGGGATCTATCTGTGAACCAGTTTGCTGGCCAGCTACTGATGTAGGTGTGGCTGCCTATCTGACTGTGTTTCTGTATGATTCCTGAGTGGGGAGCAATATCTAAAGATTAGATGGGCAGCCTATCTTGCTATCTATCCCATATTATCACACAGTTATTGCACATGGCACAATGCTTATAGGGCTGCAGAGTGTCTACAGGTCCCTCTACAGTGGGTGGTAACTGTGGGCCTTGTAATGTAGACATTGGGACATGTACTGGGTGGGCAACAGCAAAATGTTGCAAAACCCACTATGTTTCTCACACAAACACAACAACCCACCCATTGAGAGTATACTGTTCACACACACACACACACACACACACACACACACACACACACACACACACACACACACACACACACTTGCCCAGACTGAGATTAGAACCCCTACCAATCTACTTATTTCTACTACAGTGTTACACATTTATCACACATGCCACGGAGCTTATAGGGTGACAGTTGTGCAAAGGTACTTCTAAGTTGAGGAACATCACCAGCCCTTGTAAAGTATGGCAATGGGTGATGCACTGGGTGGGAGAGGCCACAAAATATTTCAAACTACACATGCACACACTTACATACACACATTGTCCAGAACTAGAATTAGAACTCCTACCTAACTATTTATTTGTACTGTAGTGTTATGCAGTTACCACAAGTGCCACAGAGCTCAGGGGGTCTGAGGCCTAATGGAACACACTTTTAAAGTGACTGATATCTGCAGGATTGCTAAAGTAGAGAAAGGGGAAGTGTAGTGGGTTTGAATGGACGCAAAAACTTTTAGTTATAAACACACACACACACACACACACACACACACACACACACACACACACACACACACACACACACACACAAACACACACACACACACATGCACTTTTATATTTGCTAGGACTGAGATTAGAACTCTTACCTCCCTACTTATTTGTACCATAGTGTTATGCAGTTATCACACACACCACAGAGTTTATGGGAATGAGAATTGATGGAAGGCATTTCTAAGGTGATTGATATCTACAAAGCTGATAAAGTAGAGAAAGGGGAAGTGTGCTTGATTTAAATTGACCCAGAAAAGCTTTTAGTTATAAACACACACACATTTTTACTTTTGTCAGGATTGATATTAGAACTCCTACCTAGCTACTTATTTGTACAATAGTGTTACGCAGTTATCGCACATGCCACAGAGCTTATAGGGCTGAGGCCTGATGGAAGGCACTTCTAAGGTGACTGATATCTGCAGGACTGGTAATGCAGGGAATGGGGAAGTGTACTGGATTTGAATGAACCCAAAAGCTTTTAGTTGTAAACACACACACACTTTTACATTTGCCAGAATTGAGATTCAATCTCCTACCTAACTAGTTATTAGTACTATAGTGCTATGCAGTTATCACATGTGCCACAGAGCTTATGGGGCTCAGACCTGATGGAAGGCACTTCTAAGGTGGCTGATATCTGCAGGACTGCTAAAGTAGGGAAAGGGGAAGTGTACTGGGTTTGAATGGACCCAAAAGCTTTTAGTTGTGAACACACACACACACAAAACTTTTAGATTTGCAAGGACTGAGACTAGAGCTCCTACATAACTGGGTATTTATACTATAGTGTTATGCATTTATCACACACGCCACAGAGCTCATGGGGCTAGGCCTGACAAAAGTGACTTCTATAGTGACAGACAGCTTCATGACTGCTAAAGAGGGGCAATGGGAAGTACACTGGGTGGGAAAGGCCTGTTCATTTCTGGATCCTACTGACATTTCTCTAGGTTTATGAGCATGCCCAGTGTGTCCTTCTATAGTACATGTGGGACTCCATTCCAGGGATTGTTGTATGCCAGTCTGGTTTGTTTTGTACTACAGCCTCTACTGTCTCTTAACCTGTTGGTGAAGGATATCTGGAGATAGTCTATCAAAATGTGGGGACAATGGGCCATACAGTGATTGTGACAATTTCTCTCAGCAATGTATGGGTTGTTAGGGTTACAGGGCTTGTTTTAGCAGACATCTGTCATGTATGCCATTTGACACTGTCATGTATTGTTTCAGTACCTCGTGACATACCTCCTCAGATCATCGCAGTGATTTACCAAAGGAATACAGGATGGATGATGCACACACCAGGTTTATGGGCCAAATGCTACTCATTGTTGTACAATCCAGCCTGTTAAGAAGTTTGCCTACAAGCAATTGACTGCTGGTGCTGTGGAAATGGTCCAGCACCTTGGTGATATATTACAATGGTGGAATCTCTGTGCATTTAGTTCTGGCCTGGTCTTATTTCCAGTCCACGGTTGGGTAATATAAGTCAGACAGGATCAGGGTGACAGGCATACTCCTGATAGATTTGTAGGGGATAGGATATGGGGGGGGGGTCCTGGTTCAGATATGTTTGCCTATAGCTACCCAGTACTTTGCATTGGGTTCTCCTCAATGGTTGACTGCTCTAGGAGTATCTTGTGTGTGTCCAACTGTTTGACCAGCCTGGGGGTGTGTGTTTGTCACACATATATGTATTGTCCACCTCATTTTGCTTGGATGGCCACATGTTGGCAGGGGCGGCCCGTACTATTGGACTGACGGACTGCAGCCCCCTCAACAAAAAGAATTAAAAACAAATTAAAAAAAAAAGAAAAAAGAAAAAAAAAGTTTTTCAAATTTCGCGGACTTTGCGCATGCGCAGTAGACCAGACTACTGCGAGTCTATCCGCATGCTCCAGGCAGTCCGGCAGTCCCAATAGGGGGACATGAGGAGATGTCTGTGCACTTTTAACGTGCACAGATTCACAGGGAAAACGCATCGGGGCCGGCTGCAGTAGTCTCGTCGGGAAGGGGATTGGATCTCGTGGGTCTTGGATTATTGCGCGGGCAGCGTTTGGGATATTATGGACAGCCAGGACAGGTAAGTGTGTGTTTACTATATGAAGTTATGCTATGTTTACTGTTGTGTGCTTTTTACGTTGAATAGATGGTGGTGTGTGTGACTTTGAATAGGTGTGTGTGAGTATGTGTTTGTACTATATGAAGTTATGCTATTTATACTTTGAATAGGTGTGTGAAGTTATGCTATGTTTACTGTTGTGTGCTTTTTACGTTGAATAGATGGTGGTGTTTGTGAGTATGTGTTTGTACTATATGAAGTTATGCTATTTATACTTTGAATAGGTGTGTGTGAAGTTATGCTATGTTTACTGTTGTGTGCTTTTTACGTTGAATAGATGGTGGTGTGTGTGACTGAATAGGTGTGTGTAAGTATGTGTTTGTACTATATGAAGTTATGCTATTTATACTTTGAATAGGGGTGGGTACGTTGAATAGATGGTGGTGTGTGTGAGTATGTGTTTGTACTATATGAAGTTATGCTATTTATACTTTGAATAGGTGTGTGAAGTTATGCTATGTTTACTGTTGTGTGCTTTTTACGTTGAATAGATGGTGGTGTGTGTGACTGAATAGGTGTGTGTGAGTATGTGTTTGTACTATATGAATTTATGCTATTTATACTTTGAATAGGGGTGTGTGTGTGTGTGTGTGTGTGTGTGTGTGTGTGTGTGTGTGTGTGTGTGTGTGTGTGTGTGTGTGTGTGTGTGTGTGTGTGTGTACCCTGTACGCAGGTGTTAAAGACTTGAGTTCCCTGCCCACCACCATTTGTAAAAAAATTGCAGATTTTTGCCTCATATTTAATCTGATCTGTTCCTCATAATATCTGTGGTTTGTAAATGTTGCAATGCTTGATATTTTATGGTGTAGTAGTAGCATTGTTGCCTCACAGCTACAGGTTCTCAGGTTTGATTCTTGGCTGGGGTTCCTTCTTTGTGGGGTCTGCTATCTTCTTCCTGTGTTTGTGTGGACTTGCTTTTATTTGATGGTGCAGTGGTAGCATTGTTGCCTCACAGCTGTAGGTTCTCAGGTTTGATTCTTGGCTGGGGTTCCTTCTTTGTGGGTTCTGTTATCTTCTCCCTGTGTTTGTGTGGGTTTGCTTTTGTGTCCTCCCATGTTACAAAAACATGTCTGCATTATTTCTTCCTGGGCCTCTGCTGAAAATTGTTTTTTTTGTTCCAAGTCAGACTGTCCTGATTAACAAATGTTAAATAAAATTGACAGGCATTTGAATTTCAGACTTCAGGTTTCTGAATGTTTAATTTCTTACATATCTGATGGTGCAGTGGCAATATTGTTGCCTCGTAGCTACATGATTTGTGGTTTGATTCTTGGCTGGGGTGCCTTCTTTGTGGAGTCTGCATCTTATCTCTGTGTTTGTGTGGATTTGCTCTGGTGTCCTGCCATTTTACAAAGACGTGTCTACAATATTTCTCCCTGGGCCTCTGCTGAAAATTGTTTTTGTTCCATCAGAAGTAAAATTGACAGGCATTTGAATTTCAGACTTCATAGTCTTCAGAAAATACATGGTAAAACAACGTTTTACTCTAGCAATAATATATAGTAACACAACCTTTTATTATAGCATTTTTTTAAGTTTATAAGATGACTATTTGAAATCTTTCCTTATTTTTGGGATTGTAATACCCTGTTAGTGGCTTTGTCCAGGTTTTTTGTGCTAAGGTTGACAGCTATGGCAAGAACTGAATTCAGTGAATATGTTTGAGGGCTGTATTCCCTCATTACTGGGTTTGTCCAGGTGTTTTGTGCTAAGAGGTTGACAGCTATGGTGAGAATGGAATTCATTAAATGATAGCCATTTAAGTTCCAGTCTTCCTCTCGTTCACAAAACAGCTGATTTGGCGTAGTGGTATGTTGCTCTTGACTGTTTTGCACAGGGACCTTATCTGTAAAATGTACGATTGTAACACAGCATTTTTCTTTCACAAAGCAGGTGATTTGGCATAGTGGTATGTTGTTCTGATTCTTTTTTGCACAGGGACTTTGGCAGTAAAATGTATGGTGGTAACACAGCATTTTATTCTAGCAGCTTTCCAAGATTATACAAGCAATGGGCTTTTTCCAGACTTCTTGTGCTGCGAAGTTGAGATGCAGCTGAGTATTGAGTAGATTTTACAAGGAGCTGAGAGCTGCAGGGGAAGAGAAGTTTAGTGCTAATAGCACAACAGGCTGTGTACTTGCTTTTGATGCAGAAGGTTGTTGGTTCTACTCTCATAACGGGTGAATGCTGCCGTACTAATACTAATTATGAGCCTGTTATCAGTTTGCCATCCATTTCCTATTGCAATATTACTAGCTTATTTTTAATGTAATTTAGGCAATTTATTCCTCAGGGGTATCAGACACTTTATTCTTCGATGAAACCATGAAATATAAAGGTGACTGCTAGCAGCAACCTCTTCATTACAGATTTATTTAACGTGGAATTATTTAGATGACTTTTTTACTACTTCAGAGATTGTGCATATTTACTGATAATGGTGGACTGTAGAATTGTGCATATTTACTGATAATAGTGGACTGTAGAAGTTTGACTAGACTTTTATGATGGAAATGTTCTGAATTGAGCAGTTTTGTTTCATTGTTTACTGGAAAAATGTTCAAAGCAATAGGAAGGTGTATCAAAGAGCACATGTATGTTTCATATGCAAGGGCCCTATGATTTGAAAACAGCCCAAAATTAATTTTTATCTGTCACAGGTAAAATGTATTTTCTTTGAATGTGGGTTTTAATGTTGTTTCAATGAGAGTTTCAAGGGCAGAGAAGTTTTAATGCCAAGTTTGTTTAGCAGATGTCTTAGTGTTTGTGCTAAATTTAATATATTTATATTTACACATGAATTTATTAATAATAATATATAATTGGAACATATAATGAATTTAAAATGTATAATTTTATTTAAATGAATATTTATTTAGGAATTATTGTGAGATCACTTTAAAAATGTATATAAGTCTTTTTCCCTCCTTTTTTTGGAATCAATTAATTAATTAATTAATTGATTGTTTAATTGCTTTACATATAAAACTGCTATTGTGCAGCAGTAAGTTGTGATCCTTGAAGGCGAATTGCCGAGGTACCAGGTCGTTGATAATAAAGGAGAATTGCTGGAGAAGTACTGGCTGTTTGGTATGTTACTTGGTTATGTGCTTTTCATGTTGTTGTGTTTATTCGAGAATTGGATCCAAGCCGTACTTTTTCCAGTGACTTATTTTTTGAACTGATATTTGAACTAATAATTTCGTGCTGAGATCATTGAACTTTTTCATCAATGTCACGTAATGAAAGCTCCGAACGGAGCCCTGCATCTGATGCCCTGCTGTTCCTAGATATGGTGGTGGAGCATGAAAAAAGGTACACTAGTAAAGATCCCTGGAACTTGGGGGGAAATACAGATGCAGATGGTCGTTTCGCTCTGTTAAATAAGTTAATGGCTAAGGAAGTTGCACTTTATTTTGATACGAGACTGTTGGAGAAATATCTAAGTCTCAACATTACCCCTAGAGGGTAACGCGTTGATAAACTACCAGCCGCACCATTTTCGGATGATGAGTCTGACCTGCTAGAGGAGTGGAAACAAACCTCTCTTTCCTGTACTATAGGTTGGCTCCGCATATTAATCAAACGCAATAAAAAATCTCATGATAAACTTAAAAATGAGATTTCAGTACTGCAAAATGAACTTGTAGCTGAATTGAACTATAGAGCTCAAATGGTTAACATCAATGATAAAATGAATAAGCTGGAGGCTGACATAGTACAGAGAAAATGTAACAAACTAGTTCGGAACTTAAAAGATTACGAAACAGGTATTATTTTCAGTTGGCAGCGTGAGCCTGTACGTAATCGCTCCAGGGGGAGGAGCTGGACTCGCAGCTCAAAACGAAGAAACTTTTCAGCGTCTTCTCTTTCTTCAACGGAACAGAATACTGTTGCCAAAATGTTTCTTTTGCCAGAACTGCTGTTTCCAATCGAGTTCCTGATAGGGATGTCACGGAAGCTTCTAATGAAGCTTCTAATTCAAACTCTACGGATAATGTGAACTTTCAAAATGACCACTACAACAAGGGGAGAAACGGAAGAAATGGCAGGAAGGGGCGAAATCGCTACAAATGAAGGTTTGACAATAACAGTTTCTAACAGAACTTGTTACAATGTACCTTCATTGGAATGTATCAACTTATCTAACTTGCGTTTAAACTATGATATGTTGAATGTTCTGTGTAAGGGGAGTAAATTTGTTCCATCGATTTTCCCGTCATTTGCTGATATTTATTTAGAAGTTAAGGCATTTGTTCGCAAACTTTTATTGAGAGTATACTTTAAAAAGTTTACTAATGTAAATGTTAATGAGAATGTGAATGAAAATGTTCCTAATTCAGATGAGAGTCACAATGAATCATTTAATGAAGTTGATTTTGACGAAAGTCTAATGAATTTATCTGTATATAATTATGAATGTGATGAATCTAATTTTTCTTTTGAAGAATGTGATGATGGTTTAATTTGTCCTAATACCAATACTAATGTAAATGTTAATTACTTGACAGGGTATGGCAAGTTAATGATGCCAAAATTTAAAAATGTTAGAAGTAAGTTTACACCAGCGATTTTTATACCAGCTATTTCAATTTTTCAAAAGGTACTTCTTAAAGAGACAGAGTTATCGTTTAAGGAATTTTGTAAAGAGAAAAAACAATTTACTTTGAATAAAGAAGAATGGCAGGCCTTAAAAAATCTTAAAGAATTGAAAAATGAGTATATATTCAAATGTGCTGACAAAGGGGGTAATTGGGTTATTTTGAATAGACCTGATTATTGTAGGATGGTTAATAGATTGCTTTGTAATTGTGAAAAATACAACAAACTTGATGGTGATCCCCTAAAATCTTACAATGAAGAATTGTTATTTTTACTGGAAAGGGGAGAATGACTAGGATTTTTCCTGCAAACTGATGTTAAAAAAATGTATATTAAAGACCCTACTACACCAATATTATACGCACTGCCCAAGATCCATAAAGACTTAATTGAGCCCCCTGGTAGGCCTATAGTATCAGGGGTAGGCTCCTTTTTGGAGAATGTCAATGTATTTTTGGACTTTCAGTTAAAAGCTTATCTTAATAGGGTTAGTGCTCATATTTGTAATACTCAAGATTTGATCAATGAAGTATCCAAAATTTGTTGGAACAGTGATTATTATTGGGTGACCATTGATGTTAAGTCTTTATATACAAACATTAACATTAGGTGGGGACTTGAAGCCATTTACAATATGTTAGGTGAAGGTCCTAGGACTAGTTTTTTGATTTCTTTATTGGAATTTTGTTTAACTCATAACTATTTTATGTTTAATAATGAGTATTTCCTACAAACTAAGGGGACTGCAATGGGAGCTGCTTATGCTCCCACATATGCTGTGATATATATGGATTCTTTTGAAAAAAAGTTTATCTACCCCACGGATTTTTTCAAACATAAAGTAATTTTATTGACGATTTGATTTTCATATGTAAAGGGGACGTGTTAGAATTTTGTGATTTTTTTGAATCTTTGAATAACAATGAACACAACCTTTCATTTTCATATGAGATGAATAGAAATGAAATAAACTTTTTGGATCTGACTTTGTTTGAAAGAAATAATATCATTGAGTTTAGACCTTTTAGAAAAAGCACATCAGTTAATATGTTTTTGCATGCTACTAGCATGCATCCTCCTCACTTGTTGAGAGCTTTGCCTTATGGGGAATTCAAAAGAATATATCAGCATACTAGTATAGAATCTGAGTTGGATCATGAGTTAAATGAGGTTTATTTAAGATTAATGGAAAGAGGATACGAAAAAATGCAACTCTTAAAGAGTATGAATAATGTTATGAATAAGAATAAAAACTTTATAAAGTTTGAAATGGATGCTTTAGATCCAAAAATAAAAAAAGAAAGAGATGTGGAAAAGATATTTTTTGTGACCAGGTACACAACTTTTTCTGAAAAATTTATTTCCTTGATTAAAAGGTTTTGGTACTTGGTCAGTGAGGATGACTCTATAGGTGAGCTCTTTCCATATCATATAATTTTTTCATACAAAAAGGGAAAGAATTTAAAGGAAATATTAAATAATAACCTCTTAATCAAAAAAAACTCTCATACTACTAATGTGGGAACATTTAGATGTGGCTCTTGCAGCTTATGTGATAGAATAATAAATGTCAGGTCTATTAACAATATTAACCATACCCCAAGCATTATTTTAATTGCAAATCTACTGGTGTTGTATATACACTTACTTGTAGTTGTAATAACATTTGGTATATTGGACAAACCAAAAGAATGGTTAGAGTCAGAATTTTGGAACATTTAAGGGACATTCGGAATTTAAATCTATCTAGTCCCATTGCTAAACACTTCTTTGAAGCTCATAAGGGGAAGTCAGAAAGTTTAAAATTTAGTGTTTTGGGAAAGCCTTTTTCTTGTAGGGGTGATAACATTTCTGATAGATTACTGGAGCTGGAAACTAGGATGATTTTGAAGTACAACACTTTAAAACCTTTTGGTCTAAATTTAGAACTAGGTATTTGATGAATTTATATATTAAATTAGTTCATTTTATTGAATGTATTTAGAAATAATATATTTATATTTACACATGAATTTATTAATAATAATATATAATTGGAACATATAATGAATTTAAAATGTATAATTTTATTTAAATGAATATTTATTTAGGAATTATTGTGAGATCACTTTAAAAATGTACATAAGTCTTTTTCCCTCCTTTTTTTGGAATTAATTAATTAATTAATTAATTGATTGTTTAATTGCTTTACATATAAAACTGCTATTGTGCAGCAGTAAGTTGTGATCCTTGAAGGCGAATTGCCGAGGTACCAGGTCGTTGATAATAAAGGAGAATTGCTGGAGAAGTACTGGCTGTTTGGTGTGTTACTTGGTTATGTGCTTTTCATGTTGTTGTGTTTATTCTTTTATTTTGTCAGCTGCTCAAGTTAGCATTACTATTGTACTAATATTAAAGTGTCCCTTCTTTGACAGGTTCCCAGCTATATTGTGTGGCTATTTTATATTGTTGCATCACATTTTTGGTTCATTTTTCATAAAATTGTGTTTTTTTTTTTGGCAAATTAGTGGTAAATCATTAAAGACTGAAGTTAGAAAATAATGACAGGCATTTGAGTTTCAGATTTCATATCCTTCAAAAAATTCATACTAATGCAAGACCTATTCTATTATTTTTCTAAGTTTATAAGAACAATATTTAAAAATTGTCCTTATTTTTGGGCCTTTGTCCCCCTTCTATGTATGGCTTTGCCCAGATTTCTTGCCCTGAGGGTGAGAGGTATGACAAATGTGTTAGGGCCAATCACCATCAGCCAGAGACATTTCAAATTGTGACATACTTGTTGCACCCCACTCCCCATGTAGTGAGTCTAGATGTGTCCAAGCAAAGCAAGGATCAGTTATGCAGTGTAAATGTGCAGCGTATCCCCCCATACAAGGTAGACACAAGTACTACAGTGGCTTTTCATCTGTTCGATTTTGCAGAATGGTCTGGTTTCTGTCATATTTTTGTACTGTTGATTTATGCTTATTACTCAAAGTGCATGTTGCTCTGTGTTTTAAGTAGCAATGCTTTAATGACCATCAAGTAAGCTTGTCTGAGATCATAACATGCAAGTAAGCTTTAATAAGCATACTGTTAAAGAATTGCCAACATTGAAGCCTTTCTGTTGTTGCCATGCAGAGAATACTTAACTAGATAATGTATAAACATTGGATATTGAAATGCGTATGACAGTATTTGTAGTAAAGGACAGGATTACATTATTTTAAGAAGCTCATTACACTTGTTGGATACTTCTAGTGATCTCTGAGAGCTTTACCAGTAATCTAAACAGAATGCCATTCATGTGTGGTCCATAACCTGTACAGTAATAATTTAAGCAATGTATCTTGAGCTTGTTTCTTGTTTGCTTTTCATTTTTACTTTGATTGTGTTTTCCCCATGAAACAAGTAGATAGTTGTCAGGCAGCAGGTCTGTTTTGGATAAGAAACATTTTTACAAGTGGGGGCATCACAGAGATTGCTACTTTTAGCATGTTACTTGGTGCTTTAATAAAGCTGAATATAAATTATAATTAGAACTGCAGTGCAAGGAGAAGTAGTTTGAGATGAGTGCTCCTTGTTTTTCTTATACTTGATTTTGACTGGCATTCCCGTAATGTATTTAAAAAGTAATTCATTTTTTCATGCCTCACAACATTTTTGCTACATCTAGATATTAAGTAAGCTGTCATGCAGTCAATGCATTTAAATATTTTTATTCTTTTACATTCATTTGTCTTGATTGGACTCTCATAATGAGGGTTTGGCACTCAGGGCAGCATATTTAATTAAAGTTAGTTTTTGTGGTTTTGAGCATAGCTCCTCCCCTTTCTAGTTGGCCACACCTCTTCATATTGACCCCACCCATTCAGCTATCCCCTGCAGCCCCCCTTTGATTTGAAGTCACCAGCCGCCACTGCATGTTGGTGTCAGTATGTTGCATAGGATGAGTGATCAGGTAAGGGTGTGTTACTCAAAATGGTGTGGCCCAGGTTTCTGTGGGTGCAGACATGTCACCATCATCCAGGGTTAGGACTGCCTGCACTGAGTGCATTCCCATATTTAAACTCCTAGCCCTCCCTGTCAACTGTACAGAGTATCACATAATGTCCACATCCATGACTCATATATCTTGTTGGTTACCCAAACAAGTGTGGTTTTCAAGCAAAAGTGTTTTGCAAGTCACTCAGGGTTGAAATCAGATATTAATGACAGTTTACATTGCAGTTTCAGCCTTTGTACCCATCAGACATTCCATGCTAATACAGATCATTCCATCAACTTTATAACATTAGTAGAGCAGTATTTCACAAGTGTCCTTCTCTTTGGACCTTCTTTACCCCATTATTCATGGCTTTGTTCAGATTTCTCACTCCCTGAGTTTGGCAGGTTTGTTCCTAGCAGTTATCTGCATGGCCTTTCTTTACATTTTGTGGACCAGAGATCTATAGGCCAGATGTGACAGATGCAGGCCATCTGTAGCAAGGCAGTGCATTCTGATGATCATATGTTCCCAGGCTGCTGGCAGTAGACACCCCTGGCATGGCACCAGTAAGTTCACTGTGTGTGTTACTGACAATTGCTTTCTGTTACTATTGCGCCATCCCTCTGGGTGACAGCTGGATGCACCTTAAGGCTAGAAACACGTTACTGCATTTCTATGGGACTATGGGGGGGGGGGTTGACACAACCATACTCAATACATATCTGCACAGATTGTGCTGATGTTTGCTTAACATTTTGGTTCAATGTACCATAGTGGTGTGCCCTATCTTTCAGACTACATGCATAACAGTATCAACCAGAGGTCAGATTGTTATGGCATGGAAATTTGTAGTTTCAGACTTCTTACCTTTGAAAGCCATACTGCCACTGCCACACCTACTTTGATATCACTGTGTAAAAGTCTGTGGGTGGGTATTTCATGGATGTTGCCATGTGGGGGCCTTTGCCATGCATTTCTGTATGGTTTTCTACAGCTGATCTGCTGGGTGGGACTGGTGGTGAGTATGGGATCCCCACTTTGACATCCATGCATGTGACCTGTGACTCCCCCCCCCCTGTTATTTGGCTCACCATATATACTGCAGTGGTATTTGTCAACTATGGTGGTACTGCATGGTGTCGGTAGGGCAGTACTGTGGATACACTTCCTGCTGTCCCACAGAGCTATCAGTTGTCTGCTGTTATCCCAGTTAGCCACCCCATTCCCTTACATGCTTGATCAATACCATAGATATGCTATCAGAAAATTCCACGCCATTAGTTTATTTTGTTACAGAGACTGGCTTACCTTGTGTCTGCAGCTGTTGTATGGGTGGTGCTTGAGGGCTATGTCAGATGCATGCTATAAACTGCCTATACATGGTCAGGTATAGATGGTATGATGTTGAGCATCCATTTTACTGTGTGTGTGAGTCAGAGAGAGAGAGAGAGTGAAGCTCCTGGAGCCCTACAGTGTCAGTGTATGTGCTATGCATAGCCTCTTTGCCAAGGCCAGGGCATACTGGGCACGCCTCCATCTGCCTACAGGGGCAGGCTCAGGATGTTCCTCCTCTAAGTCACTCTGCACCTGTAAAGGCCTTGGCAATGGTGGGGGGCTGTGTGGCCCTTCCCCATTTTGTTTCTGTTGCAGCTCTTTCCACAGGAACATATTGTGTAGCATGGCACATACTATGAACATGTGTGCACATGTGGCTGGAGAATACTGCAAGGCTCCAACGGATATGTCAAGGCAGCAGAACCATGACTTCAGCATCCCAAACACATGCTCTATAATGATCCTGGTTTGTGTGGGCGCCTCATTATGGTGTTCCTATGTGTGTGCGTGTGCATTTCTGATGGGTATCATCAGCTACGGCTCCAGTGCATAGCAAGTTTCCCCCACCAGCTGGCCATATGGGATGTCCCCACTGGCAAACACCCAGTACGGTGATGAATGCCAGATGTGGGAGTTGTGATAGCTTCCAGGGCGGCCAGCACACACATTCATGATAATGTCTTGGGCATCGCACACAACCTGGCAGTTGATGGAGGGGAAGCCCTTGTGGTTTATGTAGACCCTATCCCGTTCTCCAGGTGGTGCTTTGATGTGGATGTGCATCCAGTCTATGGCACCCAGTACCTCTAGGAAGTCTGCTACATGGTGGAAGAGATGCATATTGCTGGTCCTCTCCTTGTGGGTGCTGTGGAAGGGAATGTGCTCAGCAGTTTGTGTTTGCATGGCATCCAGGCACTGGTGGAGTATCCTCAATGCAGATGCCTGTGAGACCCCCATGATATCCCCAGTTGGTCTTTGGAAAGTACCTATAGCTAGTATTCTTAAGGCTACACATACCTTGATATCCACTGGGATGGGTTCCCCTCTGTTGGCTCTGGCTCTGAGGCGAGGCTGGCACAGCTCAAGTTGCTGAAGTATGTCCCTATCCACCTTGTATCGCTCTACTATCTCCAGATCATGTAGCCCCTGGTAGGTTACCCTGGGTCTGAACAATCTTCTTCTCCTCCTCAGTCTGAGTTGGTAGTCAGCATTTTTTTTTTTGGTTTTAGGTCTGGTGCTTGCCATGCACATCTGTTTAATAAACAGTTTTAAGCAGAATTGGCCCTTCCTAGATGCGAACACGCTCTGCATTTCATGGAATAGGGAAATACAGCCACGGACACACACCCTGCCTTAGATGTGCTTAGCTAAGGGCAAATACGAGCCACTGAGCTCCAATGTGGTTACAGTAATCATGACACACACCCTTTTCATGTTAGGTGTTCCTCCTATCTACACCATGATTTTGGTGTACTTACATGGTTAGGTGCAGACTGACACTTAGAAGAAATTTGTGATTCAGTATAAATCCCCTCATTTGCATACACCACTGCCTTACTCCTGAGTCACAATACTTACACTGAATCTTTCCCCTTAGCAACCATTATTTCCTGGTATTGTTTTCATTTTGCATGCCATTGACTATTATGTCAAAATGCAGATTTCTCTCAAACTTAATTTTTCCCCCTTTTATTTCTGAATTTTCTGCATGATCCCATTTGCGCACCACTGCCCTATGCTTAAATGGCCAAGATCAGCAAAAAAAAAAAACTTTATTTAAAGAAAAATAAACAGTTTTCATGCCAAAGGTCATATATTTGGCTGTTGGCATGCCTAATAAAAGGAATACGTGCTTTATTTGAGACTGTCATGCCTCCGTTTTCTTATTTGCCAAAATGTATTCAGCTAGTAACTGAATAACTATTATGTGTATATGGTCTGGTGAAATGTTTTATTTAATGCAAAAGTGCTTACCCTGTTAATAAAGTTAACAAATTCCGGCATTTTATTCCTGTGCTGTTATTTATTTTTACCTGAGAGGATTGTTTAATGCTAGCTGTGTTTCAGTATCCCTACTTATTTTTCTTTAAATAACATAATGTCTTAGTTTCAAAATATAGTTGATAGAATGCATTTCATTCAACCCTGGGAATCTTGTTTCATTGAGAAACAATTGCCATGACAATTAATGGCTCTCAATAAATTCTTCCATAAAACTGCCCTTTGGGTCCAGACTGATTTGTTCCAGTATAAAAAAAAATACAAATTCATGCCCTGCATTTATGTTAATATATTTGTATAAGACATTAGTATTCTTCCTTTGCCTTATGTCATAATTATGTTCATAGACCCATTCGCATAATTCCTATTGGTCTTACCAATTATAAAATGCATTACATAATTTACACATAAATAGGTGGATCACCCATTTGGAATCACAGGAATAATGATCCTTTGTGTGCATGATTTTCCCAATAACAGAAATGTAATTTGCTTTTAAAATAAAAGGGCTCTGAGAACAATGTCCACATTTAAACATTCCACCCCCACCCCAGTCAGAACTACCCCTCATTGGGAAAAGTACATTCCCCCTCTCCAAATATTTTTTAAAACAACATCTTACTGTAAGTTGTCAGGGGACACTTCCCCAAATTTTCTATATGTTTTCAAATCTACAATAGACAAACTCCAGTTTTTACATTAAATTTCAGAAATGGGGCCACTGACCAAGATGTAGGTACCAATAGAGTACCTTCCCAACTCTTTATCTGGGGGGTTTGAGATCACCTCATCATCCCTTTTTGTACCCAGGATTAATTTGCTGTAAAAAGCATTTCTCCTTTTAGTAACCACCTCTTCCATAATAGAGTTGACAAAACTGGATGGGTATCCTCTTTTGAGGAACATATTAATAAATATATCACATTCCCATAGGAATGCCTCAAATTTTGACACCATGCTAAACAGACAGGTTGTCCCTTCACCACTGCCTTTTTCTGGTGTTTGGGATGCCAACTGTTGAAATGTAAAAAAGAGTTCAGAAATGTTGATTTCCTGTAAATATTTCTGCTAAAACCACTTAATTGGTAGTCCTTTTAAATCTGTATATCCAAGTAGGTTATAACATCCTTATCAGTGCTAAATGTGAACTTTAAAAAATCAACAATGTTGTTAATATACTGGATAAATTTGTCTGACTTACTCTCATCATCAGTCCAAACAATAAAAAATGTCATCCAAGAACCTGGTATACATCTGCCAGGACTTGGAAATTCACAGTTAAACAAAAACCAAAATTCCCAGTGTGCCATAAGAAAATTAGCAAAAATGGGGACACGGGCTGCCCCATTGCTTCTCCAGTTCTTTGTCTAAGCAATTGCCCCTCAAAGAAAATGAAATTACTTTCTAATACTGTTCCTATTAATACCATTACAGAGTTTAATCTCGAAGAAGAATAGTCAACAATATTACTAATACACTCAAGAAACCATTGTGGGCAATATCATGAGAAAATGCTGAATAAAGGTGCTTCACATCTGCAGTTAAAAAAATTGCTAATAAAAAGTATCTCATTAAGCTTGTTAAGAAAATCCCAAAAATCTTAAAAATCTCTTATATCTTAACAGCCACAGCTCCCACCCTGAAAAAGTGGAATCTGCATGGAGATGACATATAATGGCCTCTCATGGTATTCCACAGCTGAATATCATAGCTGTCAAACATAACACTGGAAGAACATACCTAAATGCCATGGGTATCATGACAACCTGGTGTTTACATGAAATACTTTGTCCACAGATAAAGTAAGATACACCACAACCATATATATTAAAGCATACCCTACTGAGGCCAGCAATTATTTGGTTAGTAACACAGATGATTTAGCATATACTAAGAACATGTTAACTTCTGTTGTAGGAAGTGAGTTGTGGAGGTACACAAATATAAATATTTGCAGCCTACTGTGTGCAATTAAAGTTTTGCAGTGTTTACAAACACACTTCCCTTCACATACTTATCTATTCCTCCAGCTTGGCCTGAGAAGCAGGCAGAAGAACATTCTTAACCAGTTATATTGACTTGTAAGAAAATGTTGAATTACTGTTATGTACCATGCTCCATGCATATAAGCTGTTAGTATTGGGGTTACATAAATGCCCTCAAAATCCAAACCATTATACATTTCAGTAGTGTAGCAACTGCTCTAGGAATTAGAAAGCCATGATGCCCATTAGACAGTTGTCATATCAGTAAATATTGAACATGTAAGTGCTGGGCCAATGGGATTGCATTGACGGTATTAACACAAACACAGCAATAATAAATGCATTACAGCTCAGTGCTCTACCCCAAATAAACTTCCTATTTAACCTGCCAGTCACACTCCCTCAAAAACAGTCACACTCCCTCAAAGTGGCAACATGGCTATAACTTTAAACAATGACACCATGTGCATGTGCATACCTTCAAAACTATCCTCATGCAGGGTTAGAGGCATGGTAGTAAACATTATACAAACACACTTTTTCAAAACAAATGTTGAACTCAAAATTCCTGCTTTGCAGCTTCTCCACCCACCTGGTTTTTTTGCACCACTGCAATCTTCTGTGGTGGACTGAGGTCCATGGCAGACATGGTAGCTGATATCACTGTTTTGAATATTCTAGCATGGCAGTCATGCTCATGAAGCATCAATTAATGAATGTAGCAGAATCATATGTGTTTCTTATTGTAACAATGAATAGTTTCACACTAAAGCACTCACAAACATGCATGCACTTGTATGAACACCTGTAAACCACAGTGAGCATGAGTGGTGAGGGCATTAACTTTTGCAAGGTCATAGTTAATTCTATTTCACTTTTGCCCACAGAGTTGGTAAAGAACAAAATTGCTATAACAGGTAAACAGCATGAATATAGTATGCACTCTACATGCCAGTGTTCACACTGTAACATTATAATGTCATAGTGTCCTTTCTTGTGCAAAGCAATGGTGACACCATGACTGGCCAAGCTAGCAAGCTGTCTGGTGTGGCCAAAGGAGGCCTGTCATAGTTCTCTGGAATGTGACCCAGTGAATGGTCTTGGCTTCCAAGATCACTGATCTTCACAGCTTTCCACAGTGGTGCAAAAAAAAAAAAAAACAAAAGAGAAAGATTATTCTGTTACTGCTTCATAGACACCACCAGAGGCACCTGACTGGGGAATGCTGTGATCCTGACCAGGATAAAGTGAATACTTGGCACAGTTGTACCACAGCAGTGACAGATAACACTGGCTTATCTCACTTTGTTGAACAGTACAGGCACCACTAGAGCGACCTGCAGACCCACCACCCTAACCTTCTAAGCTGGTGGGAAGAAGAGACCAAAGCAAGGGCCCCAGACATGTGCTGCAAGTATTTCTAGTACTTGACTTTCATGTAATTTGTCTTGCAATTTATATATGCAACAAATGGAAGAGCAGTTTAGGATTTATGTTTTTTTTTTTTTTTTATACATCCTCTTGCAACTCAGGAGACCATTTCAGAGAACACCCTCTTACTGTTAGAAAATGGAGAGGCTCTCCAGGTGAAGGGGTGTAAATGTTTCATTATATATCTGCTAGCATTCATTATATATCTGCAAGTTATATGTGCACCCTGCCAGAGTGCAAACCTGCATATCTGCATATGTGTTACTATTTACTTATGTTTGTGTTTGTTAGATATTACAAGTTGAAGCATTTGCATTTGTCTTCTTAAAATATGCAGGTCATACAAATATGAAGTGAATTGAACAGTGCTCATTAACTACTAGCTGGAGTAGAATTTCATTTCACATCACCTGAAACCTGCAGATTTCCTAGGTTCATAGGTTCAAACATTGTGACTAGGCTAACAACTACTAGGGCCCTTACAAGCCTTGCTGTACACCCAAAACCTATTTGGTTCCTGACTATTATGGGTGCGTATATGGGGAGCAGGGCATGTTGGTTGTGAGGTGACTAAAAGATTTATGGGGGGTTGTTAGTTTTAAAATGTTCTTATTGATGACATCTGTCCATAAGTGACATGGGGGCCAGACCAGGGGTAAATATATGAATTCACATGCAATTTTCAAGGTTTCATTTGGAAAGGGTCACAGATATTCTCTGTTTTACAAAGATGGGGACACTATTCCATAGTGTAGAAATCCTTTGGGATGTGTATTTTTCTCTACAGTATAGTCTGTTTATGTCACAAGTGAAGTGCAGATCCCTGGATCTAGTGTTTCTGATGCTGTTTGTTTTGTACATGTGCAACACATCCATAAGGGCAGGTCTGAGGAAGCCCTGTAAGCCAGGCAAAGATCTCCTCTTAGCATCCTGTAGGAGACTGAATGCAGAGACAGAGCCTTTAGGTGGTCATTGTAGTACAGGGTATTTATGCCCTGAAGTTTCCTGGTGAGACACCTTTGTGGGCATTCCAACAGTTGCAAGTGTCAGGTACAAGCCAAATGGGGCATTGTACTCAATGATTTGTACTCAAGGGTTTGATAAGGGCTGAGTAGAGTGGTACTATAACTTCTTTGGACCTAGATGCCATACTCTTACCTATAAGTTGGGTCATGCAGAATGATTTTCTTACTATCTTATATCTACATGTTGATGAAAGGCCACATTGCTGAATACACATGTTCTTTTACTACTGGGTCAACTTGTAGTGGTGTTTTATTGATGTATTAATTAACTTGTTGACTCTTAGGGGTGGTTTATTGATCAACTGTGATTGGCAGTTTCTCAAAGGGCATTATTATGCATTTTTTGTCATTGAGTTTTAGGCCATGGCTTTTGCACCAATCATTTGTCTGTGTTAAACCCTCTTTCAATGTTGGTGTCTTCAGGGGATTCTGTAATAGCTCCCAGTTTACAGTCATCTGTAAACTTGGTGAACCAGAGGGCTTGAACATTAGTGTTGACTTTTGAGAAGTAGATGCTAAACGGAAGTGGGCCCTGCCCAGACCCCTGGGGTACTCTGCTGGTGTCTTGTCTCTTGGTGAAGGATGTCTCACCAGCCTGCTCTTTTGGCTCCTTTGTTTGAGCCAGTCAGGAATCCAGTGAGTTATGTAAGGATTTATGTCTAACCCACAGAGCTTGTCAACAATATCAAGAAATAAAACTCCTTCCAAACACAACTGCAAAGATGACTTGTCAGCAATGCCTGAATAGAGTATTGCATTGAATCCCTTGGCTAGGTCAAGATATGTGTTAATCACTATTTTACCCTTGTACATTGCTGTGGTGACCTTCTCAAAGAATCTACCAGGTTAAGTAGGCAAGACTTACATTTAACAAAGCCAAAATGGAATGTATGCAATGACTGTAGGTTGCCAATGCCCTTGTTTATCATTTCCATGATAATTTGTTCCATGGCTTTACATGTTAGATGTGTTATATTGATGAATCTGTAGTTCCTTAGGTTGGATGATGGCCTGTCTTTGTGGAGAGGAATAACTGTTGAGGTCCTCCATTCACTTGAAACTTATCATGTTTTGAAAATGAAGTTATAGAGTACCTCATGTGATCCTGATAGGTCATGTTTTAGACTACTCAGGAGGCAACCAGAGAGTGCTGCCAGCTCCTGGTCCCTGATAATAGTTGGACGAAGTATGTTGGAGGGGATTTCACCAGGAAGAGCTGTAAAGGTGTGGGGGTGAAGTTTGAACAGCTGTCACCCTCATTGGTGTAGGGGGTACTGTTCACCACCAGTTCACCACACTGCTCTCTGTTACCTATAAGGTTCTGGACATAAATGAAGAAGGACTTATGATTGTCCTTAGCCTTCAAGGCTATCATGACCTTACAGTTGGCCTTGTTGGACTTAATTAGATATCTTAGTTTCTGGTTTACTTGTATAAGAGAACACATGAGATTTGTTTCTTTTGTTAAATATATTGTTTAGATAAAGATTCAACCAGAGGGATTTATTTACAGTGTTTGTTTTTGGTTTATTTTTAGTAGGTACCACAGTCTCTGTGCAGCCATTCACATGTTTGTACAGGGATTCTGAATAATTTTGGATAGGTATATGTGGTCTCAGGGTTATGGGGAGCCTTACATTTTGACAAACTATCACTTAATAGGATGTAGTTTGCCTTAAGAATAGTTCATAATCTTTACTGATTTAGTTGGGCTTTCCAGGTTGATTTTAACTTCAAATGAGACATCTTTGTGATCTGGCCTCACTAGTGAGGACTTGACACTGTGGGGGGACAATGCTTTCCCATGTTGCTGAGTAGCAGATCTAGTATGTTTGGTCCGCTGGTTAGAGTGTGCGCTATCTGTTCCAGAGTGTTTGTGTTAATAAAGTCCAGGAAGAATTGTGCCTGTGAGTTTGAGGCATTGTACGTTTCTTAGTCTATAGAGAGATAGTTAAAGATTTCCATGAAAAGGGTATTTGGTTGGATAGTGAGTGCTTCTAGGTGGTTTAGGTAAGAGTCTTGAGACTCTAGGGGCATAGATGCTGACCTGTAGCTGTCCATGATATGGTGAGCGGTCTTACCTATGTCGAATTGCAAATGAATGGGCTACATTGTATCATTCTGGTTAACCAACCTGGAGGTATGTTTGCTGCTAATGTAGATTTAGTCACTTCCACGTTTAGCCCCAGTTTGTGCCTTTGTTGGTCTAAATGTGTGCAAGGCACTGTAGACTTGCATTGCTGGAGTGCTTTCTATGGCTTTAAACCAAGTTTCAGTCATGGCATAGATGTTTACATTCTTCAGAGTGAAGAGGGCTTGAAGAGTGTGCAGTTTTCTTTTTGTTTTTTTTTTTTGTTCAGGCTCCTCACATTGAGATGTAGTGCATTAAGATCACTTCCAGACTTTTTCACTGTGTTGTTTGTTTTGTCTTTTTGGCATTACATAAAAAGTCTGTAAGGGGATGGATAACGTTTTAGTCAATATCCAAAATTCTAGAGGGGATAGGTATTGTTAATCATGTCCTCCAGTATTGACAGATATTGGACCTCCCTGAAGTGACACCAGAAACTAAGCAAATTATTAAAATCAATAATTTTATGTTCATACTGTTCCATTACCCTTGGTGTAGGAAGAATGCTGCAAAATACAAGGTCCATGCTTATCTGTGACACATATTCAAAGCAATCCATTATGCCTTTTGTCATATAGTCCAGTGAGGTATGTCTCAGGTCATTTCCACTCACATGGATTATGATAGAAGCATATTGGTACCTGGGGTACAGTAACTTGAGTGTGTGCATAATAGTGTGCATGCTGGCTGGAGAGAGACAACTAATTGTTATTTTTCTCATTGTCTAACCTCTTGAGTGAGGCATCTGTCTGTCACACAGTGCAGTCCCCAATGACAACAGTATGAGATAAAGTACATGCTTGACTTATGGGCTTTGCTCTTTGAGGATCACTGGATGTAGGCGTATGTGAAATGTTTGTTGTTGCTTTTGCTTTTGCTTTTGGTGTGTGCTTTTTGTGCAATTGTGAGGAACAGCGCTGCAGTTAGGCAACTTTGGATGTCTTTGAGATTCGGGATAGTTTTTTTAAGCACTTCAGCATAAGACTATCTGTGTGTAAGATGAGTGGCATGTGTGAGGGATGTAGTATGGGTATTTGTGACAACCTTGTTTGAATGCAAGCATTTTGCCTCCAAGGAAGGTGTGTATTTACTTCGCTTACATACTGTGATGTTTTATTTAATGAATAACTAGTTGCTGAGAACATTAGACATCAGTGGTTTGGTTTTTCAGTCATACACACACACACACACACACACACACACACACACACACACACACACACACACACACACACACACACACACACACACACACACACACATGCAAACACACACACACACACACACACACACACACACACACACATGCACACGCACACACATACACACACACACACACACACACACACACACACACACACACACACACACACACACCCATATATATATATATATATATATATATATATATATATATATATATATATATATATATATATCTATATGGGTCTATATTAAATTGTTAAAATGGCATTACAGAGAATGCCATTTCATCTTCACATAAAGAACGAAATGCAACAACAGCGAAACCCAAGGTCACCGATTATTTAGACCAACAACACAAAACACACAAGTTAAAACATGTGCCCCCCACTCACACCTCAAACTAAACATACCAATTCTGAGATCACAGCAGTACATTTTGTTTATCAGTATATTCTCATGGCACCCACTGTGTGCTCAAACGAGTCCTTCTAATGCTGTTGTGCTTAAGATAGGGTATCCCATTGTCAATTTGAATGAGCTTTCAAAGCTTATTCATTAATTTCAGTACATAATCCATAACAGACTTTTGTGGGAATCACCTTCAGCCTCCCATTCATCACAAATTGTGTATTATGCCCCCAAGCCATTGACAAAAAAGTAGCCTGGTCTACAAAGATGAGACAGAGTAGACACTTGCACAACTCCATTTAAAATAGCTACAAATCCACTAAGTATAGTCTTTAGAGCAGAGTTAAAATTATTTTAGTTTTTAGCTGTTTTACCCCACAAACAGATCAGCAGGTCTGACTTAAGTCAACTCCTCTGCCTGGTAGTCTTTCCATAAGAAACCTTGTT
The DNA here is from genome assembly GCF_019279795.1 of Protopterus annectens. Taxonomy (NCBI): domain Eukaryota; kingdom Metazoa; phylum Chordata; order Ceratodontiformes; family Protopteridae; genus Protopterus; species Protopterus annectens. The sequence continues at coordinate 560,887,933 of NC_056737.1, read as the reverse complement.
CTGTGAAAAAAAATTTTACTGAGGTTTGACCACTCTTTGTACTTCTATGGAATGCAAAACAAAATAACTGTTTCAATGTACTTAACAGCATAATTTACTAACACCAAGATTATTTGGGTTGCTTGGGATAACCATGTGATATCTAAGACAACCCTGTAAAACATTTTTTTTAATAATAGGTTAAAGAAGCAAAGCAACCTTAGCTTTGTTTCCTACCTTGCAAAATGTCTGTCACTGGTCACATATCTGGTAGTCCCCGTTATATATTTTGCAAAACTTGGTGAATAAACTTTATGCCAAGTTAGCTTTAAAAAGGAGTATCATGAGCTATGGTCAAATGTGTCTGATACTTGTTTTTATAGCCTGAATACCAGTGATGGGGTATCCCATAACTAATAAGCAGCTGTGAAGGAAAGACCAAAACAGCACCAAAAAAACTGGCCTGTTGATTTAGAACCCAACTACCCAGCTAGTTAAAGTAAATGAAAGAAAGTGTGTGCAAGTCTAATTCAGCAATCAATTCACAAAATGCAACCTAGTCCCAAAATTGTACAAGAAAAATGGACAGTTCTCCTAGGTATGTGCTACCAATTATCATACCAGATTAGACCTCACACAGACCAAATATACAGCAAAGTCTTTTGCCGTGTACCACAGGATCCATTCTCGCCAATCCCTCAGTAACCCATGGTGTTTTTCAGTGTTTCTTATCCATGGTAGCTGCTTTCCAAACAAGTTACTTACACACACACACACACACACACACACACACACACACACACACACACACACACACACACACACACACACACACACACACAGACACACACAGACACACACACAGACACACACAGACACACACACACACACACACACAGACACACACACACACACACACACACACACACACACACACACACACACACACACACACACACACACACACACACACACACACACACACACACACACACGCACACACTGTATATCAATTGTGCTACTGGAATGAAATAAAAGAGAAAAGATCAAATCCTCAAATCAGTTCTCTTCAGTCTATCATAACTTCTGGCACAGCAGTAGTACCTTGAGACTACCAACTGCCATATCATTTCTTTCTCCCTAGTGCCCACCCGGGAGACCATTCTGTGTACAATAACCCCTTGTTTCATCATACTCATGGAAGTCAGATGTTGCCTTGGCTACCACCATCAAGTCTTGTGAGGTGAGATCTAAGAATGTCAGCTCTGTCTTTATGATCCTCTTCATTTCCCCTTCCATAGAATTCCAGTACATTTTGAAAAGTTTGGAACAGATGTAGAGTTACTGCTACCAATTCTGCTTTACACTGACATAATCCCCTTCAGAAGAAACCCAGTGCATTTTGAAATACGTGGCTTTAGTTCAGGTGTCCTGCTGTCCCACAGGTCTTCTCCATTAGAGGTGTGGGCACTGGCTGTCCCCCCCTGTAATCAGTTCCATGCCTGGGCGCATGTATGTGCATGTACATTACACACTACATCATTAAAGTTATTTTGTATCAGAGCATCTCTCAGGATACCATGTAAACTGCCACATGCTTGTTTTCTTGTCTTTTCCCTATTTCAAATGAACCATAGCTCATGGGACCTGAAAAGATGTCCATCCCTTTCCCCTTACTGCCAAAACAATGCTCCTATCTAACAACTGCAGTCTTAACAACTGTTATATCTGATGAATCATCACTCTTAGCAATAGTTCCTTTACCATTTACCAGGCTATGGTACATTCAATCTGAAACAAATGTAGTTTCTAGATGATCATCATCGTTACTTTAGTGCTGTCTCTGCTAGCACTCTCACATGGCTTTTGTTCACCTTCCTGTCTGTGTGGACATTTGAAGTATTGGTGTCTCACATGGTTATCTTGAAAATATGTAACTCCATAACTTTGTTTTTTATAAGAACCACTGATTTCATTACTGGTATGTGGAACCCAATGGGATGGTTTAGATAGTCCCACAAGCATTCCCATGTGTAGTTGTAGGTATAACCTTGTGTAACTCTTAATTGAGTACTAAATAGAGGTCGCCTTTTACCCATCTCTTCAACTGAGGCACATTCTCAGTCTATCAATTACACACTCAAATAAATCATCAAGCAAAATACTTGGTGTTTGTTCTCTAATTAAAAGGTCATCCAGCATTTCAAAAGTGATAATTTTAAATCCACTATTCTGCATATAAAAGTTAAGAGCTTATTTCATTAATTAAACACTTTACTACAACATAATCAAAATATTATGTGTTACCAATAGTGTACCTAGTTTTACCCATAAGCCGACAAGTTAAAAACCTCATCTATTTTCTTGGTCTATTTGGTTTTTACACACTTTTTCAAACACTGATAGAAACTATCAAAATCATACCTCCTTTTTATATTTAAGAAATAATTTAGCTTTGACCTTTGTCATCTGGGGATGAATATTCATCCCTACTACTTATGTGCAGTTGGTGAATGGTCATGAACATCTCTGTCCTTAATCTTCTCTACAGCATTAAGTTTTCACTTCCTTTCCTCTGCACCTTCAAGGTGTTCACTCTTTTGGCAGCTTTCATATATCTCATCTTCAGCTCTGGCTCTAGTTTCTTTAATTCAGGCTATGATCATTCAGCAAAGTAATTGGTGGCCCTTTAGTTTCATGCTGCAAATCTACTGTTTCTGCCAGGCTGTCCACTTCCAGTGGGTTAAATTTTAACTGCTCACAAGGTGGTTACCATGTGATCCTTGCTTAAACCAGTATATGGAAATTCTTTTGATATGTACACTTTGTCTAGTTGTACTACGTAAAACATGGAATATTCCTCAAAGTTTACTTACCCAGAGTTTTAGCTTCTCTGACTAAAAAAAAAATAAACTAACTGCTGCACAATGTATACTACTGTATATTTTACCCTAAGCACTAAAAGACAGACTGCATATCTATGATCAATTATAATTTAATGTTTGTTAGTTCATTTATCAAGAGCTCAGTAATTAAAATCTTGGCATTGGACTAATAATCTGATTGGGAGACAGATGTGCAATGAATACAGCAAAGGGATACTGTCAACGGAAATATATCAGTAATGCCTGGGAAACAATGTGATATGGTGTACATGAGGAAAACATTGTTTTAGTCTCAGTTACTGTCAGTAGCATTAGAACTGAACTAGACGTAACTTGGCTGAGAGAGAGGTGGGCTGCTGCCAGTGTAAAGCTTATTTGGGTGAGACAGGAGTTAGTCAAAACTCAAGGCAATAGTACACTTTTGTCATAAATTGTAAAGGCCAGTTACCCTTACATTCATTATAGTATGTACAATTAAAAATTTAATAATATTAATACTGTTCAGAATCAGTGCTTTATGTATTTTAAAATAAGAGATGTGTCAAACATTTACAAACAGAGGCAATCCTGAAACAATGTTACAAAAAAAACTAAGCTAACACAGTCACTTAGAGAGTTGATTCAGAGCAATAGAATTCATGCAGTAATACAATTGACACTGTTCTTTTTATTACTAAATGCCAAAGAGATGCCTCTGCTATTAGAGTTTTAAGTAGCCATTGGTCTTTCTTAGATAAATAAAACAATTTTAGGGATTATCAATGGATAATCGTCAGGTAGTCTGAAACAAAAATACGTAAACACTTGCCCAACATGGGGAGTCATGCCCTTTTCCCAATGCAGTGTGATCCCAAAGTTGGTATGTATAGTTGGGGGGTGTGGGGGCATAGTGAGGTGTGTTTTAATGTGGTGTTGGGCAAGTGATCACTTCCCCTGATAAAAGTTACATGGCTCTTCATTTTAACTTTTGTGATTCTCATCTTGGCATTTTGATCTTCTGTGTTTTGGAATTTCGATATTATGAAGTAGATCCATATATATATATATATATATATATATATATATAGAGAGAGAGAGAGAGAGAGATATCAATATATATATATATATATATATATATATATATATATATAGATATATATATATACACACACACACACACACACACACACACACACACACACACTCACACACAAATATATATATATATATATATATATATATATATATATATATATATATATACACATGCATACTTACACACACACACATATATATATATATATATATATATATATATATATATATTTCCTTAGTAATTTTATGGAATATTTTATATACTAAATATTGTTAGATAGGTCAAAGACTGTGTAGCTAAACATGTTTCAGATATTAGAAGAATCAAGGCAGAAATGCTCTTGTTAAGCCCATTATAATTTATTATAAAGGACATGAGGTATAATTTCAGGGGATACATTGTCACAAAAATATGATGTGACAGTATAATTTGGATAGTACATTTCAGTTACTCAGACTGAATAACAGAATTATTTATATTCACATTCATACGTATTTCCTGAGTTAAACAATAGATTAGCAATTACATCACTTTTAAAGGAACATCAGCAGCCATTATCTATCTAGCTAGCTAGCTGTTCATTGTTTGTGTGTTTATTTGTTTATTTATTTTTTTATTAAGTTGACTATATTCAGTTCACCTCAGGAGTTGCATTAAATAATTTTATAATTGCAACAGATATTCTGACATTTGTAATTTATAGTATAGCAGAATACATTTTTTTACAGAATGCAGTTTGAGAGAAGAATAATATATAGACAACAAATATTTGCATACATAAAACTGTAATAATTTCAATGTTTACAGTAATTAGAGTACTAAGATGACTTACAGTAATTAGGTATATGGAAGGGTAGGGTAAAAAAGAGTAAAAGGAAACAGATTACAGGGTCAAAAGGAATCCAAATGAAAACTGTTGTTGGGTTAGTAGAGTAAGATACATGAGCAGAGCAGCTATCCGCCGGATTCAGTAAACTTTCATGCAGGAATAGCTTAGTTCAGCACTGAAGTGACCGTTTAGGAGCAGCACAGCAGCATTTCATGCATATTAATGAAGGCACGCTGCCTGAGCTCCTAAAGAGACACGAAGCGTGGACGAGTGCAGGGGGCATTCTGAGACCAGTGCTCTCACAATATACATGCTCCTGCAGTCAAGAATTGAAGCTTAGCTATTACAATGAGCGAGACCCCTCATAGGGGGTTGCATATCCCCAGCAACACCCCCCAAGTTTATAAGAGAAATATTTAAAATATAATAATATAAACATTTCTTTTTTATCAAACAGATAAAATTTAACTGTAGGTGCATGGGATTGCCCATTGCTTAGCTACATATACTGTAACTTAAATGACACAAGAAGATAAATATCAAGATGTATGCAAATGAAGCAGTACTGCAATAGTGTAGTGGTCAAAGTATTAGCCTTACGAACAGTCAGTTCTGGTTTAAGTCTTACTCCAGCACATTACATTTTCCATGTCAAATCACTTTATGAACAATATTTTTTGTTGTATAACTTACTAAATAACATATATTTGTGAACTGGAGTACTGCATTAAATGCAGATGTGAAGTGTCATTGTAATAATGCTGTAAAATCCACAGATAAACACAAGTGTCCCATACAGTATATGTACACATGAATCAGGGATACAAATTGAAGGTATAATGTGTAATGAATGATAAATCCATACAGTGCTCAAATCTACCACCTTCCCAAGAACCATGTTACATTCCTGTCTAAATTAGTGCGGGGGTAAGCAGGAGTAAGTGCTATTAAGCAGTAGTAAGCGGAAGTAAGCATATTTAATCAGTAGTAAATGGGTTTAAGCCAGTTTGCATGGGAGTAAGCAATGCACACACAGGTTAAGCAATATTGAAGCTAACTCACTGTAAGCATATTTAACTGGAAGTTAGCATTGCTTGCCTTCACGCAAACCTGCTCAAACCCACTTACAATTGCTTAAAAGTGCCTTAATCACTCTGTATCCAACAACTGCTGTTCTGCCTAGCAACAAAACAAACAGCACTTGCAGGTCTTGAACCCAGGACCCTTTACACTACAGTCACAGTAGTTACTCAGTAAGCCATCACAGCAGTACATAATACCAAGGTATCACCAAACAAATCCTCAATATAGAAAAATCAAACTTAGCATGTCAAAGGAATCTATATATGGTTTTATGTTGTATAACCTACTACATGACAGTACATGCAAGAGTATTACTAACCTGCCGCGCAATGCAACCTCTGCAATCTACAGGCATGGGCTTCCCTACAGGGAAGTAAATATTGTGGGAAGAAATAGCCAAGAAATTGTTATGGCTAGGCTTGTTTAGGCCCTCGGGCCGATAGCCTAGTACCATCCTATGAACCAATGAACCTATAACATAAATATGTGAACTGGACTACTGCATTAAGTCCAGATGTGAGGTGTCATTGTAATAAAGTATTGAAATTCCCTAATAAATACAAGGACCCCATAGAGTGTACGTACACATGAATCATGGATACCAAACACATATATAACATGTAATGAATAATAAATCAATGCCAAACAGCAAATAGTATGCAAATTAAAAATTAAGCAATGCTAGGCATTGCACAGCCCTGCTTGCTATATGTAAGCAATGTGTAGGCCAGCTAAATTAGTTTGCCCATTGGTATACACCTTTAAGCAATGGCAGCCTTAGGTAAGCAGGTCTGCCCATAGCTTAGCATTTTCAAAAACATCCAATCATGGCAAAGTGCAGGAAATTGGCCCTATTTAAAACAAACAGGTGGAATACATCTCATAACTAGGTGCAGCTTCCTCCTGTAGGCACTATGACTGGTGTGGGAGAAGGAGTGCACTTTCGGGTGCAGCACTTGGGCATCCAGGAGTCCAAAGTCATGACAGGACTCCTTGTTAAAGACCATGACCAGAGGCTGCTGCAGGACCAGTACCAGGGTTCCCAATATAAAGCGGAAGTCTGGGACCGTCTCGCCCGTGACCTCACCAGCTCCACTGGCATACCTCGAACTGGTGAGCAGGTCAGGCATCACTATGCAGACCTGAAGCGGAGAAAGAGGAAACTGTTTGATCAGTGGATCCAAGAGGCTAGGTGGACGGGGGATGTCCCAGCTGTGTGTAAGTATCAGTCTACTACCTGTTTAATAATTGCCAGCTCATGTATATTATGGATAGATATGGCTAAATATTCCTGTTATGTCTTTAACAGTTGCAGACGAGTGAGTTGTGAACCGGGAAGCCCATGCCTGTAGATTGCAGAGGTTGCATTGTGAGGCAGGTTAGTTAATACTCTTGCATGTACTGTCATAAGAAATAAATCTAAAAGTAGTAGAAAGTTAATTGCCAGTATAAAACCTGTATTGTGTATGGCAGGGAATTTCAACACTTTATTACAATGACACCTCACATCTGGACTTAATGCAGTAGTCCAGTTCACATTTGCTGTTCTTCTATACTCTATCTATTGATCTCTAGTGTTTTTCTTTCTTAGGTTTTTGTGAGACCTTAGTATCTCTTATCATAAATTACTAGGTGTATCTAATTTTGTAATATGTTATAAAGATTTGCACTACATTTCTAATACAAATGTATTAGTCTTATTCATCTATTCTTAGATAATTTTTTTCTTTTTCCTACTGAAATATAAAATATATAATCTTAGGCTTGTACTATAATTGTTAAAACTTCTTATGTACCAAATTATACTGTTATTGTCTTTGTTTTGACGTTTTATGTTGTTGTAATTTGTGGAGCTTTTCTCCCCGGGCCTCCCCTGAAAATGGACATATATCCAGCTGGTCTAGCCCGGTCAACAAATGTAAAATAAAAATAAATAAAATAAAATGTACTGAATACACCAGACAATATGGCACAAGGCAATATGGAAGGAAGAGTCTCATATAGGTTGTATGTAAATAAAAGGTTAAAAGCCTGACAATAAAGGTCTAACTGCTGGACTGTTTGTTTTTACTCTGGTATCATATGGTAATGTAGTGTTGCAATCTCTTAATAGTACTGTTGTATTAAGCACTGTTACCCACACTCTGCTACATGAATAAAATGTGTAGGAATGTCTGGATATGACTGTTGCAATCACAAGAGGTCATATTGTACAAATGAGAGAGACTTAGACAGAAAACAGTAAAAAGATAGACAACATGATCCAAATAGCACACTCAACTGAGATGTGAACTGTTGTATTTTTAGCACACACAGCTATGGTTCAAATCCTGAGAGTAGTAGTAAGCTGTATGCAGAATCATACCCCACAACCATCCAGAATGTCCAGTTAATTGGTCCATATCTGCTGCTTGTCACCCTGTACCTCTGGCAAATCAATGGGATGATCCCAGAAGTTTAGACAGCAAATAATGACATACAACTGATTGTCAGGCATCATAACTGACAGAAATACATTTATAAGAACAAACCTGTCACTCTAGCAACTCACCAAAATATTATGAGAGTAATAAGCAAACTATATCCCATTTCCACCCCCATGTTGTGAAGCTATGACCAGAATGTGTGCAGTAACAGAGTGAGATGTATGTGCATAATAATAATATGGAATCTGGTAATATGTGTGGCAACATTCAGGTAGTGCTAACAAACCCCCCCCCCCCCACAGGTCTGTCAGATACGAAAACTGTGCCTATAAATAAAAGACAGAAATCCTGGACTGGTACTGTTTACTCTAGTATTGTATGGCATTGTTAGTGTTACAGTTTCTCTGTATACTAGGTGTTACTCATCACTGTCCTCCACACTGTGCTACATAATAAAACTGTCTTGGAAACCCTGTATAAGAGTGTTGTAATTACAGGGTCAGATTGTAAAACCACGGGAGTCTTATAAACAGAAATCAGAGAAGAACTACACAGCAATATATATATAGCACACTCAACTGTGATATGCACTGTTTTATTTTTAGCAGACACAGCCATGGTTTGAATCTTGTGAGTGGTAGTAAGCTATATGCAGAATCATACCCCTCAACTGTACAGATTTGTCCAGAATGTCCAGTTAATTGGCCCATATCTGCTGGCTGTTGCCCTGTCCGCCTGACATATCAGCATGCTGATCTCTGACATACAGGCAGCATTTAATGTCATATAGCTGACTGTCAGGCCTGTACATATTTGGAAAATGTCTATGAAAACAAACCTGTCATTGTACAAGTCACCAAAGGTTTATGAGGGCAATAGTCAAAATATGTTCCGGTGTCACCTGCATATTGTCAAGACATGCCCAGAGTGTGTGCAATAAGAGATGGACAGTTATGTGCGTAGCATCAACCTGGAATCTGTGAATATGCATAGAAACAGTCAGACAGTGTTAACTCATTAACCCCGAGTACCGTCACAGGGTGCATCTTAGGTTACATCCGACTGCTCACTGCGACGAGAGCTTTTCTTGTACATTACACCCGCGTGCCTTCTAGTAGCGAGAGTATGTTTATAAGCACAGCTTAACTCCACTGCCAAAAACTAAGTTGAAAAGGTACCTAAATTTTGTTAAGTACCTTCTCAACTTTATTTTTAAAGTGCAGTTGATGATTGTTTACATAGGGTTTTTTAGAGAAAATCGACTTTTTGTGGCTGTAATCTCTCACAGCTAGCCGATTTTATCAGCATTATGTTATATTGTACAGAGTTGTCCCAGTGACAAATGCACACTCCCTTGCTTCCTTCCTTCACCTGGAGTAAATAAAAAAAACAAGGCTAAATGTTCTAAATCTATAAAATTAATTGCATGTTTCAGAAAATAAAGAAAGACTTTAGTCCACAGTCACAGCCAATCAGATTCATGGGTTATGGCCACCTGTATGACATCTCCGCCTCCGCACTTCACAATTCTTTGGTTATGGTAATAAAAAGAGATTCCTGTAGCAACATTGCTCCCTTTTAATTTAGAGAAGACATATACTACAATGAGCCTGCTGCAGGATCCCTCTTCACAGAAAACCAGTGCATTTTCAGCAGGAAGTAAGGGAAATTTCAGGTAAGCACATTTTTTGTAGCCTGCAGTTCCGGACATTTATTTGTCCGTTTATGTATGTGTACATATGTGGTTATGTTTCTGGTTGCATGTGTCAGTGAATGAAAGTAGAATTTGTATGTATGGGTTTGTGTGTGAAAGCAGAAGAGACTATGTATGTGTGTATGAGAGACAGTGAACAGCGAGATCGACGGAGCGTTTATTTTACAATCGCTGTTTAGCGAGTGTAAAATAAAATAAATGAAAAGATGTGTGTGTGTGTGTGTGTATGTGTGTGTGTGTGTGTGTGTGTGTGTGTGTGTGTGTGTGTGTGTGTGTGTGTGTGTGTGTGTGAGAGAGAGAGAGAGAGAGAGAGAGAGAGAGACTGAGAGTGAGGAATGACAACAGTCCCTGGCAGCAGCAGTTATCGACACATTTTTTGTTCAGCGGAAGAGCAAACGAGCAACAAGAAAACAGACGAACGGACTACATTTTTAATAGTTTCTGCAGAATCATGTGCTCCCACAGCCAAACTCTTTTACGTTAATGTAAGAGGTAGTTCTGTGAAAAATATTTATTGCATTTTCTGGACAGCTGTTGTGTAACATAAAGAAAGCCTGTGACGTGTACAGGGAGGGGGGAAGAAGAGAAGCGAAGCAAGTTATGGTGCAGAAGAAGACTGCAATGAACCAGCAGCAAGCAGCAGTGGAATTGACTAGTACAGCTCAGGTAATTCCACCCGTTGTCGCTATACCTGAGGCTGCAGTGGTCTCTGAGGACACTGAAACAGAAACTACGGTAACAAGGAAGTTCTTGTGTGGGGTGGTGGAGGGTAAGTATGAACTGTCTTCATTTTTGTATTTGCCAGTATATCTCTATTTTAGCTTGGTATTATAAGTAGATAGCATAGCTAGCAATATGGAAAAATGGCTGATTATGGATTTTTATGAGGCAGGATTTTTGTTTTATAAGCTTGAAAGCCTTGTTGTTTGAGCTAATTTTTGATTCTTTAACTATTAGAGTAAGGGTACCTACACGTATAACAGAAAATGCTTGGAGAAACTTCCTTTCCATAGCATTTGTTTATAGTAGTGTTATTGTGGCATAATGAATTGAATTTTTTGTAGCGTTATCATCCAAAAAAGGGGGGGGGGTATTTCTTTTGTCTTTTATTGTCGTGCTAGTAATAGAACATGATTAATGTCATTTCTTTTGCTTTTATTGAGCGCAGTTAATGTAGTTGGTCAAGAGTACACAGCTTAAGTCTCACGTCCACTGCTTGGCTTGTAGTTATAAATAATAATTTGCATGTCTGGCCTGCTTGGAGTCACCTAAGCATTTTGTCATACTCCTACATTAAGTAGTTACTAAGTTATTGGCATCTGTTTGATTCCTAGGGTGAAATAAACAAACACCATGTTTCTTCCTGAGAGATGCATTGTATGTTGTGGAGGTAGGCGAACGACAATATAAAGTGCCCTTTATGAATATATATACAAAAAAGAGCTCCCAGATCAGAAAATAGAAAAGGGTCTGTCTTGTACAAATGTAGTAATTGTGCTGCTAGTACAAGATATTACACAGCTGTGAGGCATTGAATACAAACACACAATAAGTCATAATCTAATGTGGGGTGGTGTTAGCTGTGGTCGCTATTTAAACTTAAGCGAATCTGATAGATGAATAGAGGAGTTACAATATTTTTGTGTTTGTTAAATGTGTATGTAGAAAGTATTCCACAAGTGCAAGACTACATTACTTTCCACACATTTAGACCAACAGCTTTGAGTTAGGTCACATGTGGAGATGTTTTGCTTTGTGCTGGCAACAGACATACCTCCAGGTTGATTAAACAGGATGGTACCATGGAACTCATCCATGTGCAAGTCACCATAGATACGGTCTCTCACTGTATCATGACTAGCTATAGCTGACTATCTATGCCATTCAGAATTTGATCTATGGCTAGATAAGTGATGTATAAAAGTGTACGTACATAACACCTTTTCTCATGTATGTGTATATGTACATGAGAGAAGGTGGTATCCTGTGATGTACAATGGGATTAGTATTATTTTAAGATGCTTATGACAGAATTTAGTAACAAAGCTGCGATTAGTTTAGCTTTTCTGAGGTACATTCCGTTTTTTTTAAAAAGTGATTCTAGTGATATATATTTATTATTTTGCATGCAGATTCATGTCTTTCATGCTTTTTAATTTTCATGTTGCATCTTTGGTGAAAGTGAGTTGACATGTAATGTCTTAGAGGAATCTTTCTCATTGCTGTACTTATTGATAATCCATTTGTCAGTAGGTTCATAGGTAGGTACTAGGCTATCAGCCCAAGGGCCTAAGTAAGCCTACCCAACAAGGTTCCCTGACTTATGCCACCCAAGAAAGTTAATTTCCTTTGCCCCTGTCGAGCAGAGCCACAGAAGTGATTCCCGGGGTGTATTTCCTATTTCCCATCCACTCATCAAGATTTTTCTTGAAGAGTACTAATGAGGAACTTTGCTTGACATAGATGGGTAGCTTGTTCCAGAGTATAGGAAGTCTCTGGGACAGAAACCTAGCCATCCAGCATGTCCTGTTTATTGTGGTGACAAGGTTTAGGTCCTTAGAGCATGTAGCTCAGAGGGACTGGGATTTCTTTAGTTGTAGCATGTCCAACAGCTCCAGGTTTAACATAGCTTTATATGTTTGGCAAAGATCTCCTCGGAGTAGACGATTTGCTACAGAGTAAAGCTGGAGGTTATTGAGACTGTCAGTTTATGGCGTCTGTTTGCGGCCAGTAATCCTCTTTGTGAGGTACTTCTGTGGCCTTTCCAGCTGCTGCAGATGTCTTGTGAGGTACATTCCAAAGGGGGCATTGTACTCTATAATGGGTCTAATGAGTGCCGAGTAGAGGGGAACAATTACCTCTTTTTTCCTGGATGAGAACCCTTTTCTGATGCATAGAGGCAGCTGATTTCAAGAGACTGCCAGTATCCACCATTACAATCTGCCATCACATGCCACTTATGCCCTCCTCAAGCACGTTACCGGCACTCATCTGTAGCATGTCTCCTCATGGCCGTGGCATAATGTTTGCTGGCTCAATGTCTGACGTTTCCTAGTAAACAAATGTTACACCCCAAAAGAGGTGCAACCTATATTGCAATTATTTGCTTTACTTATATAATATTTCAAGTTCAGTGTTTGTGAAATGTTCAGTGAGACCTGCAGGAAGTAGGAGGTATGCTACTTTATGCAAGTCTCTTCTTGGCGAAAACCGTAAAATCTGTGAGAGGCTTTGTGGAGTGAAAGTGTGAATCTTGCAGAAGTAAATGTTGGTAAATTTTTAAACACTCCTTGGAGTTTCTATTCCATAGGCTAATGTTTGGTATTTCATAAGTACTGACAAGACTATTGCAGAAGGCTGATACCCGATATCATTTAACTGTATCATGTAACTACTTTATGTGTAAGTCAAAACTGCTACGTAATGTGGAGCTTTTCTTCCCAGGCCTCCTCTGAAAATGTGTTTTATCACAGTTAGACTTTCCTACAAAGACAGATAAAGAAATAAGTAAGCAAGTAAGTAACTGAAAGATTGGAAAGCACTGTAGAAGAAATGTGATCATGCAGCTTATGTTTCATAATGGGCCTTATAAGGGAAGAATACATGGATGTTATGACCACCCTTGGGTTCTGGGGTTGTGTTCATCTTTTTCCACAACTCAGAATAATATGACATCATTTTTGGAAGCTCCTGTGCTCAAGACTACACATTAGTTCTAGTACATGCCATAATGTCAAACATCATTTGCCTGTGTGTGCCTAACCCAGACCACTCAATTTTTTGATCATCTTCCACAGTTCTGATCATGATCCTATACCATTTGCTTGGTCAAGTTCCTGTGTTCATTGCCTACATACATCATCAGTCCAAGCAGGGTGTTCAGTCTGTTTCATGGAGCTATCTTATATTTTGGGAATTTTTCTTGGGTTTGTCAGTCATGTTTGGAATTTAGGTGGGAGGAGGGCTTAATATAGTGTTAATAGTATTTTACTGAATTACTCAGGTCTTCCTCCAAAGAAACAACAACTCAGGTCTTCCTCTTACTGATGACAATGAGTCCCACAGGGCTCAGTCCTGGGTCCACTCTTGTTTGGCATCTACTTTTCTAAAGTACAAGCAAACACAGGAGGGTTATGGCTGACAAAGTTTGCAGATGACTGCAAACTGGGCGCCATAGTCGAAAACACATCTGACACAGATATCCTTCAGAAGGGCCTCACAGAAATGGATAACTGGTGCCAGAGCCATGGCCTAAAGTTAAACGCCAAGAAATGCATAGTCATACCCTTCGGGAAAAACAAGGTTACCCCTAGCTACCATATAGGTGGCAATCCACTGAGCACAGAAGAAGTCATCAGGGATCTGGGAACCCAGGTTGACAGTAGCCTTTCGTTTGACACTCATGTTGCTAAAGTAGTTAGGAAAACCTTCTACATTGCCCACCTGATCATGAAGGGATTCACATCTAGATCAAGGGAGGTCATCGTCCCCCTGTACTCATCACTCATTAGACCTATGATTGAGTACAATGCCCCATTCGGAATGTATCTGACCCGACACCTGCAGCAGCTGGAAAGGCCCCAAAAGTTCCTCACCAAAAGGATAAAGGGTCTCAAAAATATGTCTTATGCTGCCCGACTGAAAGAACTCCAGCTCTATTCAGTCTCATACCGCTTGCTCAGAGGTGACCTGTGCCTGACATATAAGGCCATGTCAAACCCAGATTTGATGAATATGCTTCACCTCAAAAATCTAGATCCCTCAGAACCACAAGGGCGGAGACTTAAACCTTGACACGGTTATTAATAGAATGTGCTGGAGGGACAGATTCATCACCCAGAGACTCCCTATGCTGTGGAACAAAATCCCGGTACATGTGAGGCAGAGCACCTCGCTGGCCTTGTTCAAGAGGAATCTTGACCAATGGATGGGAGATCGCAGATATACCCCAGGGATTACTTCAGTGTCACTGCTTGACAGAGGCACAGCAAAATAATAGGCATAGTTTTATTCAAACTAAAGGGGTGGTGAAAGCCACATAACTATGGGCTAGGCTTATAAATGCCCTTGGGCAGATAGCCTAGTATGAACCTATGAACCTATGAACAGCTGCACAAGGTAATATAATGAATGCCTACTCAACAGGTTATGTTTGGGGCCTACTATAGATCCTTGTAACCAATAGCTAATGTCAAGAATGTAGATACATTATTTTACCATTTCATTTCTTCTGCACCAAGTAGTTATGGAGCTATTGTAGTGATGAGTTAGTGAACCCTAAGGATGGCAGTTTATGTAAGTATTTCTGATGGGAGAGAGTTTGAAAGCTTTTGGTGAGTCTAGAAAAATAGGGGGTAAAAGGCTTCAAGCATGTCTGTGGGCGTTGACAGTAACAAGCAGTAGGCTGAAAGTACATACTGAGAATTTTGCACAGATCAAGTTACATTTAAAAAACTGCAAACAAAGATTGTTTAAATTAGAATTTTAATTACAACTGTTTTCAAAATGTAGAGATTTTCTAGTTTTGACAAATGAATTATTTCTCCACAATTTGTGCATGAGACCATTCCTTTATGTTTGCAATCAGCTCAGTGCATTGGTGAGTTGTGCTTTTGAGATTACAAATGCAACAAAAAAGGCCTTGTGATTACCTTTTGGCTTGGGTAGCTATTTTAGCCTCACACTTGGCTTTGTGGCAAATGTTTCATTTTAGTTCTTGTGTATACTCAGATATACTACTGAGGGGGTCATTGGGAGTCATCTGTCATTTTGTTCCTTCTGCATACTTGGAAGGGCTGCTGAAGGGTTTATTGATGGTAATGTTGCATTACATATGGTTACATTACTTAGAATACAGCACAGAAATGTAATTATACTGTAATATGCCAGCATATAAAACATCAGATGTACCACTGACTAATTAATAGTGTAATGTAAAATAAGCAGACTAGAAATCACTTCTGCTTGTATTATTCTATTTGTGATTAGTAGTTGCATGAGTGAGATAAACGTTATCACTTGTTGACAACTGCCAGCATGGAGCTACCATATTTTTTGTGCATTTTCCCTGGCTTTGTCAGTCATGTGTGGAATTTAGGTGGGAGGAAGGGCTCAGTAATATGTAAGTGTTATACTATTTTACTGAATTACTCAGGTGTTCTCCTTACTGATAATGAATCTGTGTTACACAACAGCCGCACAAGGTAATATAATGAATGCCTAGTCAACAGGTTATGTGCAGCAATTATCACCTTTGTCTGAGCATGCATAACTTTGCAGTACTGAAAGGAAGGTCATTAGCACATTAGCATTAAGTGCAGTTACAATATAGCAGTGAGTTATTATCACTTTTCTGGTAAAAGTCTCAGCTGCTGTCACTGTTATTCACATAAGTAGAAGTCGTTATCACTTTGACGAATGCACAAGCCAGATTGTGTTTTTTCTCTTTGTAGTCATTGCAAGCCACCCCCTCCATTCTTCATCAACTAGCTATCCTCCAAAACATCTGATGTTTTTATATATATATATATATATATATATATATATATATATATATATATATATGCATATGTGTGTATATCGATATATATGTATGTGCATAACGTACTTGCACATATACACATGAATATCAGTATGGCAGTGGCCTTTCTTGGGAGATAAGGTGATGCATCTGCATACATTGTCTGTAGTTCATTTAGAGGGGATTTACATGTGCCCTTTCTGTGCCCCCTTGTCAGGTACTGGCCAAGCCCTTATGCACCAAGGCCAGGAAGGTTCCTCTTCAGAGATTTGTGCCAACTGCTCTTGTGTTGGTGGGTGCATCACGGGGGACATACCCAGCCATCCATGGATCTTGTGATCGACCTGGATTGCAGTTGGGAACTTGGAGACTCTTCAGTTCAGCCCCATAGTGCTGCTGTCCTAGGTAGAAATGGCCTCAGGGCTGCCACTGTGATGCAGTGTTTCCCTCCGGAAAAGGACACATGCAAAAAGACAAAGCCTGGGGCAGTTTTAGTCTTTTCACATGTTGTCTTGGTTGAGCTCTCCACTTAGTTTCCCTCCCTTCAGGTGTAGTAAATGTATGTAGGTCAGGGCAAGACCCTTTACATTAGCTCCCCCCATTGAGTCCTTATGATCATTGCAGAAAGGACACGTACATGGAAAAGGTAGAGGTAAGGCAGAGTGCTGGCACTGCATGCAATCAGGAGTCATTGCTGCTACCAGGAGTCATTGCTGCTACCAGCAGTCTGAGTGGGTAGCCAGCACAGGTATGGGACACTTCAGACACCCACGGCCTGAAGTCCCGTGCCTGTCCTAGGCATATTAGGGGAGTTGCAGTCCTTACCCTGTTTTTTATCTTTACATGTGCCCTTTCTGTGCCCCCTTGTCAGTCGTTGTGTGTAATTTTGTGTTTTCACGGGTGGTAGGTATGTACCTCCGCAGCGTCATCACCACTTATATACCTTATGAAAAGAATAATGCCCCTGTTGATAGGAGTGAAGATATGGATGGTCTAACCAGGTAATGCATTATGATATACATATATATGTACTTTTCCAATAGATCTGTCAAACATCAATAGTAATCTGTTTGCATTTTCTTTCCTGTGCAGGTGCATCTACCTTCTGACACTGACATGGCTTCATGAGCAGGAGAACGACAAGTGAAAGTGTGGGTATTTGGCCATTCCTACATTCACTGGGCTGCCAGCCATGCCTCCATAACTGAAAACCAGTACAACATGAGTTTCTCCACATCCAGTCTGAAGGTATACTGGACTGCAAGAAGAGGTATGCATTGGAGCAGAGTACTGCAGTTGTTGGAAGAGAAGTGTTCCATCTACCCTGAGCCCAACATCCTTGTTGCTGCACATTGGAAGGAATGATGTCATCAGTCAACCACTGGGAAGGCTGCGGTTTCAAATCAGAGCAATTTTTGAACACCTGCAGTCGTGGTGGCACGTTGTCATTTTGTGTGGTCGGTGGATCTACAATCTGTCCTGACAGCATCACCACAAAAGATGTTCACCTGTTCAGAAGGGATGGCGTTCACCTAACTGAGGAAGGCATTGCCTTGTTATTGACTGACATCCACAATGGTGTGAGGCGAGCTATGCAGGATTGGAAATATGCAGCTTGTGAGAAGAATGGAAAACACCCATGACCAAGTAGGGACCAGTATGGTAAGTACAACTCTATTATGAAATGTGTTGTGTAAAATATATTTTTATGAGTTTGGCAAATAACTGTGGTAAGAAGCTGGTGAAGATGCTGAGAAAGAACTGTTTCAGGAGAGTGCTAGCATGTACAATCGAATATGTATTGTATGTGTATATGTATAATATTGATAGTTCCAACATATAAAAGAATTGGTCCTGTATGTTGTACACATGTGCAGATATCTATGTTTGTTTCGGACTTAGGTTATGGAAATTATGATTTTTTTTCATATTTTGGTAAATAACTTTGCAATGGAGCATCTGAATGTGCTAAGTAATACCTCATTTTGAAGACAGTACTGATAGTTCTAACATGGTAAAAGAATGGTGCCTTAATGTTGTACTCCTGTGCAGATATCAAAGTTTGTTTCGGACTTAGGTTGTGGAAATGATTTTTTTTTCATATTTTTGGTAAATAACTTTGCAAGGGAGCATCTAAATGTGTTAAGTAATACCTCATTTTGAAAACAGTATTGATAGTTCTAACATGGGAAAAGAATGGTGCCTGTATGTTGTACTCATATGCAGATATCAAAGTTTGTTTCGGACATGGGTTATGAAAATTATGATTTTTTTTTCATATTTTGGTAAATTAACTTTACAAGGGAGCATCTGAATGTGCTAAGTAATACCTCATTTTGAAGACAGTATTGATGGTTCTAACATGGGAAAAGAATAGTGCCTGTCTGTTGTACTCATGTGCAGATATCAAGTTTGTTTCAGACTTAGGTTATGGAAATTATGATTTATTTCATACTTTGGTAGATAACTTTGCAAGGGAGCATCTGAGTGTGCCAAGTAATACCTCATTTTGAAGACAGTATTGCTGGTTCCAGCATGGTAAAATAATTGTGCCTGTATGTTGGACACATGTGCAGATATCAAAGTTTGTTTGGAATTAGGTTATGGAAATTATGATTTTTTTTCATATTTTGGTAAATAACTTTGCAAGGGAGCATGTCAGTGTGCCAAGTAATACCTCATTTTGAAGACAGTGTTACTCCTTACAACATGGTAAAAGAACTGTGTCTGTGCACTCTACACATGTACAGATATCACAGTTTGTTTAGTCTTGTACAATTATGAAAATTATACATTTACAATACTTTTCATTATTATGCCAATATCTTTGCAAGGGAACATGGTGATCACACAAATGATGCATCATTTTGAAGCTGACATTCAGATGCACAACTTCTACACTGATATGTAGGCTCTGTCTGTTACAGGTGATGAGATATTATGCTTTGTTTATTTATCAATTATGAGAAATATTATATTAATCATATTTCTT